>NC_143058.1:37505000-37787500 GCF_052426305.1 Pelodiscus sinensis
TGTTTTTTTAATGTATGTGTTCTTTTCCTACCGTAATATAGTGCTGGGGGGGAGGGGAGAAGAGCACATGACAAAGAGCGAACTGGATGTGAAAATAAATATTAAAATATAAAATACTTCATACAAAGTAATTCAATGTGTCATTAGTTGTACAATATTTCAAAACGCAAATACATGTTTATAAAGCAGAATCAGCAATATAAATACTTTTGATTACAGAATTTGTGAGCACCTTGACTCCATATGTGTTAGATCCTTTGGGAAGTGCCTTTTTTTTTCTTTTTTGGTTTATATTAAAACCTTGCACGGACTCTTACAACTAGTTTGTTTTCATTAATTATACAGGGAGTCACAGCATTACAGTGTGAGACATTTTACATCACTGAAGACTGCAGATAAAAATAATTCTAAGTACTATAATTTGTTTAAAAATTTAAGAGCCGAGTACTTTATGTCAGTCAATAGAATAGATTATTAAAAAAAACTAACCAGATTGCCAATGCAAAAGAATGCTTCAAACAGCTAAAATTTCTCAGAGGAGGGTACAACCAAATAAAGCTGCTTTTTCTTATAGCATGCCAAAAAATGGAACCTTGATGAAGACCTACACAGTGCATAATTGCCTTTAAGTTCTTTTAAGCAGTCTTGTGTTATGAGTACAATTAAAAGTCCATCAGTATCCCAAGTACTCGTGCATTATCTACCCTGCCACGCTTTGCTAATACGTCTTATCATTTAGGATGTTAATACTGTTCAGTGTAAAGACAGTCTTTCTGAGGTAGACTGTTCAAGTTCAAGGACAAGTCTTTTTCTTACAAAATGCATGACATTCAAAAAAAGACAACAAATAAATACTACATGTACAATATGTAGCAATGAGGTAGAAATGGTTTTAAAGAACAAAGGTCTGAATACACATCTGATGAAAATAATATTTTTTAAAAAGCAAATGAAAAGTTTCTAGCGACTGTATATAAACCACAAGTACAACAACAACAAAAATAGAAAATAGAGAAAAAACAAACTACACAAACTTTAGGTTTGGAAATAAACTTTTGCTTATTTTTTTCTATTATAAGACAACAAGAAGGAATGAATTTGCTCCCAACTGTGGTGTAGTACAGAAGCATTTTTATAAATATTTAACATTCTATAGGACTGATTCATATATTCTCACACAACTCTGTGGCAAGGCTGACCCATACTGCCGACATTCTACATATCACTGAGACAGGGAGGTGAAATTTTCCTGCTTTCAGTCTAATTGTCTTTGACAATTGCAGTGCCTACTGCTACACTGCTTGTGTTGTATTTAAAAACAGGGGAAAGAGTAGAGACTTGTTCATTAAAGATGCAGTATTCCTGGTTCACAAAAATGCATCTGGCAGGTTCAAAATCGAATGTCAACCAAAGGTCTTTGCAGAGTACGAGCTTCAGTTCATGTATTGGTTAGTCACCAATACAGCTGGGGTTTTTTGTTTGTTTGCTTGCTTTTGAATTTTGAAATATGAATAGCGCCATGGTTGTGCATGTGCTTCACATAATTCTGTAGGTAATTAAACAAAAAAAGTTTTTACTTCTCAAAGGAAAGAAAAAAATTACTTGGTGTGTATGTACATATAAATATTATATACACATATGCACACATATCGGAAGAAAGGGAGTCTGTGCTGTAAAGAGCATGCATGGGAGCCTGCAGATCTGATGATGAAAACCAACAGATACAGCTAATACATTTTGGAGTTGACTCTTTTGGGTAAAAATCAGGAGTAAACTCCACTGAAATAATTGGAGTTATACTGATTTCACACTGGTGTAAGTGAAAAGAGGATTTTAGAAGTTTATTTCAGTGGCCTCATTTTATCATGTCATGTATCCATATCCATCAACTTTATAGAATAGGCTGATGATTCGCTGGCTAAGAAGAAATGCATGGGCTTGTATGTATTTTCAGACAGCAGAAAACCTGTATGGAACCAAAGTTTGCTTTTGATGTGTAAATATAATGAAGTTTACAAAACAGCTACTGAAACAATTTTGAGTTTTACACTATATTATTTTCTTTTGAAAACCACACCGCAAAGTTCTATGCAAACCAATGTAAAATGACCTTGTACTATTTTACAGATCATAGCCTCTGGGGAGCTGGTATAGCTTGCCCAGATGCTGTTTGGCCTATGTAGTTTAGTGGAATGGTTTATTTTCTCCTTTATGGATTTGAAACACACAAGAAAACATTTTGAGTGGAATATAAACTGACTAATAGATAAATATTCAGTGTGAAAGTAAATAGCCTCAAAATAAACTGCCTTCACATTCCACTGATCAGCTCAGTCAGCAAACTTTTCAATATTGTCACTAATATTCTAAATACTTTGGAGCGAGGCATGCCAGAAGTGTAGAGTATTTCCATTTGTGTCTCTCATAAGGTCATTATGAAAAACCTCTTGAATTGATATTGATCAGCTTGCAGAAATATTCCTCCACTTTATTTTTTGTTGTTGCTATTAGAATTGTTACTGCAGTTTCAGAAAAGTGCATAAGCTCATGTAAAATGGTCTTCTCATTTATCAGTACTATGATAAAATGGGAAAAGCATCTAAGCTGGTAGGCTGACATAGCTGTCATTCATTAATTATCATTCTTACCCCATATTCCCCAAAATAAAAAAAGCCTCAGTGTTTAAAATTTTGTGACTGCTTGCCAGTCTCATCACCTACCACTTCCAGCTATGACCAAAATTGCAACAGACAGCAAACAGCTTCCCGCACAAGCTCTTTCTAAACTAACCAATGCTGTGTCCGGAGGAAGATGGTTGTCTTCCATTCCCCAAAACGATCTTAACCTTTGTGACACATCCAAGCTCTGAGAGCTCAAATCCTGAAGATTGCTTCATTCTTGCTGGGACTCACATGGCTGGAAGTCCATCTACAGGGGATCACAGCAACAAAAGGTATAAACAACCTTGTTTAACCAGAGGGGTCTAGAAACAGCCAGCTCAGCCCTCAGTTCTGTCAAGGGAGTAGATGTAGCCAGAACACACTGGAGAAGGGCTGGCTGGGTGTATTTCCCAAAGAACTTACTCAGGCAGAACCTGGTTTTATAGTTTCCTTGGAAGTCTTGTTGGAGGAGGGCAGGGCAAATGTGCAAAAGTTACTCTTACTTTAGACAAGGGTGAATCCAGTCACCTCCTTGCCCCAGGTGCACCTGCTGGACATGGGGTGAAGTTTTCAGCCTTCTCTGCCTGCAGGATTGCATCAGGCCCCTGGAATCTGAGCTTGTGGCACTCATGCCTTCACATTGTCTTAGCTTCTGCCTGCCTGTCACGTTCCTTAAGATACAGCTCAGCAGTCAGTTTTTCAGAGTGTATTTTTGAAGATAATGATTTAAACCTGGAAGCCAAAATGAGTATCTAGGATTTCATTTAATTGTGGTTTAGATAAAAGGTGGATAAAAATACACATGTGCTGTCCAGAATTTGGCATTACTTTTACAAGTCACAAAATAACTGTTAATATTATGATTTATCAGAAGTGGTTTAAACAAGAGTTGGTTTGTCAAAAGTTGCCTGAACCTTTCAGATGAGCACAGCTTGACAGCAGACAGGAAATATAATGTCTAAGACAGAAAATGGGTCAGCAACCTGCAATAGTAAAACTTGTCAGTGAAATCAATGTGAACGTACAGCTAACAGGAATATCAGAACACTACCAACACTAAAGCCAGATCTACACTATGTGAGAAAGTCAACAGAAGATGTGCTACTCCAGCTATGTGTATAGCTTAGCTAGAGTTGACGTACCTTAGGTTGAATTTCTGAAGCATCCCTACTGCAGGAGGTCGATGGGAAAAACTTTCCCGTTGACTTCCCTTACTTCTCACAACCCCATCGGTGATCAATTTAGTGGGTCCTTACTAGATCCGCTAAATCAAATCCCAGAAAAAAAAAAACTATTTCAGGAGTATTGGTTTCAGAGTAAGCATAGACCAAGCCTAAAGAAGATAAAAGGGTGGAGGAGGGGGATTAGGAGGAAGCAGAAAGAATGGGTCAGAAGAATGATTGTGTTTGTTAGTCACTTGTTGAAAAAGCAGGTGGTTTATTTAAATCTTACGTTTTGTATCCTTAATGAAAGGCACTGTTTTAAAAAAATGGTACTTTCAGGTTTTAAACAAACTTTAGATTGACAAAATGTTTGCCAGGAATTCTTCTTAAATTAAATTTTGGTTTATTTGCTCTGGTTTATCTATCTATATATTAAAAGAAAGGTAAAAGAAAGCAGTCAATTTCCCAGCAATATCACAAAATCCCTCATTAGCTTTCTAAATGCTAAATGTTTCAATTGATCTAACATAATGGATGAGATGTGTATAATTTTTTTGAAAGAAGACAAACATGATCTGATAACAGATTGATATCTCTCTTCTTGGGGCTTTTCAGTGCATTTATTCAAAGTATTTGAATGTACATTACTTCACAGAAACATTAAATGCCAGTGCTTTGTAACAGTTTTGTTACTGTCTCTTTAAAGTAAACACTTTTTTAAATTTTTTTTTAAAAAGCAAGGCTGTTTTGCTCATGCAGTGTCAGAGGCTTTGAGCAGCTGCAACACACTCTGCTCCTGTTCAGAGACATTACCCAACATCAGTCAGCTGTCATGAAAAGAGTTGCACATAAAGCATTAAAGGATAAAAAGAAAGACACTGTGGGGCGGGGGAAGCATTGAGCAAAATGCCACACATGCCAGCTCATCTTTCCAGAAGGAAGACTCTGTAGCATGTGTAGTGGGGGGACAACAGAAAGGAGAGAATGTAATGTACAGAGAGAAACTTGACTTGAGGGAAAACAGCAGCTCTCTGAAACTCGTCAAGCAGGTTAGCATTCCTAATGTAATCTGACTTTAAATATTTTTTTTGCCCTATTTCTTACTTTGCTTTCCAAGAGAAATGTAACAAAACTGAGGTAGAAATAATGGTGGGTACAGTCCAGCCTGGAAGATTTCTAACATATACTAAATGAAGACTGCAGTAAGGACAATGAAGCCATATGTACAATAAAAATGAAACTTTACAGTTTTGAAGGGAAATAAATGTACTTGAGGGTTCAGTTTTGCTTTGTTATTTGTATTGTTTGGTCACAGTCTACTGCATTGCTATGAAAAGCTCTGCAACAGAGCTATGCCAATGACCTACAATGCTTCCATTCCCCACAGCCTCACTGAAATAGCCACACAACTCCAACTACAGCCAAGAAATAGAAGGCTAGTAGTCATAGTTTAAGGGAATTTGCTTCTAGAGTCCTACCAAATCTTATATTGGACCATTCCAGATGCTAACAAACTGATTAAGTGTCTCTTTCCATCTGTGCACCTTCTAAATACTGTATTGCATAATTATCAAGACGCAATACGCTAAATATTCTTTCAATTTACTGACATGGTGAGAATTATTTTGCTCTGGTCCAACCCCCAAATTTGGCAAAAAGACCAATTTTTGAACACTGGGAAATCCTTTTGTTTCTATTTTAAAATTGCAAAGATTCAGTCATATTACACTTCAGTATTCTCCTGGATACATTCAAAGTAATTTCCTTGCCATTTTCCAATTGTTGAGGTAAACATACATATTTAATATAAAGTAACATTGAAGCCTAGCCTATAACTCTCAGCAGTACATAGTGCTTTCAACACATTCCTTTGAGGTACTGTACAAATCACAATCACTTTCCTGAGTTTTTGCAGACAGAACATTAAAAGAAATGAACTGCAGAAATTAAGGTCCAGATTACCATTACCCTGTTTTACCTGTTCTTAGTTTAATACTGCAGAACAGACAGGATTGAGGAATACTGTTGCTCTTAGAATAGCAAAAATCTGGTTCTCTGTCGCAATACAACCGTTCATCTCTTTAGTCCAATATAATGTTTGAAGTTAAAGCTCTTTATATTAGCACATGCCACCAATGTAATTGTGAGGCAAACAAAAAATAAAGCACCACTTCAGGCACTTGACAGCAACTAAATCTCAAGAACAGCAGAATGGAATCAACACACAGGGTTCATGTCCTTCTGAAATCAACCCACTTGCACCTTGCTCCTTGGTGAGTGTTGTCTAGCTTGAACAGAACTGAGCATCAACATACGCCTTTCTGTCATGTGTGGTTTTTCAGATCAACAGCTCTTGTTTGATGCACTTTTCCTTCAAGTCTACTCTCACTCTTTAGATGCAAGGCAATTGTAGTCTTCCCAGTACCCTTTGCAACTTTAACACTACTGAAAAGGGGTTCTATACCCTATGTAGCAGGTTGTGTGTGTGCCAACATTCATTTCATTTTTTTAAAGACGTATCACTGACTGCAACCAAACATTTTGTTCCATTCAACATATGTATCAAGCTCTTTTTGAGATATGCTAGGCTGTATCTTGCAGAAAGCATTTTCAAAGTCTTGATATGTAACTGGCCTCAGCTGGCTGGGCATAATGGCTGAAAGGTCTGTGGCTGGCATGGCATGGAGTGGGCCTACCACTGCTTCCTGACACAAATGAGCCACGTCCAGTCCAGAAAAGCCTTCTGTGCGCTGGACAAGCAGTGCAACCTCTTTGTCATTGAGACAGTAATTGTGCTGTGAGAGCAGTTGTACTATGATCTGGTGCCGTGCTGTGCTGTCAGGAAGTGGGATTAAAAGTCGTTTCATGAAGTACCTTCGAAGAGATTCATCTATTTCTTCTGGTTTACTTGTGGCGCAAATTACTACTATTTGGTCCTCAGCAGAAGTTAGAACAGTGTCCAGCTGCATAAGGAACTCGGTTCTCATCCGACTTACTGGACTGTGTTCTTCATTCACTTGAGATGAAAGAAGCATATCAATGTCACTAACAAAAATCACTGAGGGCTGGCGACACCTTGCAACAAGGAAGGAAGCATGAACAATTTTTTCTCCTTCCCCTAACCACTTTGTGACAAGTCCAGAGCCAGTGATTTTGAAAAACGTGGCCCCTAGCTGACTAGCTATACATCTACCCATTAATGTTTTGCCTGTTCCCCGAGGTCCAAATAAAAGGATGCTCCGAGGTAGAGCAGTCAGCCCACTGAATGCATCTGACCTCAACACTGGCCATAAAACCTCCTCTTTAATGACAGCCTTTACCAAATCTAGGCCAGCAATGTCACTCCAGTCCACAGGAGGTCCCTGGTTGATAATCTCATTGGTTACAAGGTCAATGAGGTGTGTATCAGTATTCTTCAGTTGCTCGTCCACAGAGTGGTTGGATGAGGTAGCTGCACGAAGTCCCGGGCCTTGCATTGGGTGAGGGAGGAGCTGTCTGTGCTCATCCCCATGGTCGTTCATTACCGGGGAGGTGTACTTCCCAAAAGAGTCACTTGTTCTTGATCCCAATGAATTTTTAGCAGTACTATAGGAAGGGGGTGTCAAAGCTCTGCTGGACTGGCTGCTGAATTTCCTTTGCTGCTCAGAAGACATTAGCTGCTTTGTTGGCTTAAATGCTAAGGATGATGTTTCAGCACTTCTGTCAAAACCATTCCCCCTGTTTGCATTTGAAATGCTGTTGTCGGGCATTCTGTACATGGGACTCTGTGTAGATCTCTGTTGGCCATAGCTGTAATTTCCATAGCTGGAGTCCATTTCTCCTTGTCCTGCCATATAGAAAGCTTTCCTTTTGAGAGAACTTGCAGAACTGTTTGTCAGAGCTGATGGTGCGATGGGTGTCAAACCGTGGCTCTGGTAGGTGTAGCCAGGTACAGTGGTAGGGGGGAGAGGAGTAGGAGCAGGAATTCCTGACGGCAGGTATGCTGAGGGAGGTGGGGCACCACCAGGGCTGTACCCAGGCCCAACAGCAGTTTGAGGAGGATAACTAGCAGATGGGTAGCTGTAACTGGAGAGGTTAGTAGTCCCATTGTAGCCTGGGACGAGGGCTGGTGGTGGCGGTGGTGGTGGCTGTAAGAGGCTAGAGCTATGCAAAGGGGATGGATGAGGTGATGGAAGTGCAGGTGCTGGCTGACCACTGTAACTAGTATGTAAATAAGATCCATTGTATCCTGTGGCATATTCCTGAGATGGGAGCCCTGAATGAAGACTAGGTACTGTATGACTTCCGCAGGTACTACTAGAATAACTAGGTTCTGTCAGGTTACTGGCCACCCCAGGGGAGCTCCCTATGCTGGCAGAGACATCTGCTGGAGGGAGGGCTGTACTTACTCCAGCTTTGCTGGCAGCAATAACGTCCGGGACACAGTTCATAGGATAAACACTCTCTGAAGGCTGCCAGGGTTCGTTTTCATTCTTCCGACCATTCACCAGTGCTGACGGAGTTTCATAGATGGGTCGGTCAGCTGGACCTTCTAAAATACCAGAATACTTTTCTGCATATTTTTTCAATAGATTAGAAGCAGTCAGAGCAGAGATGTCATCATTGGCCCAAGCGTACTGATAGGTGCGTTGCAGGTGTCCACGGTATGCTTCCACCTTGTGAGCAGGAGACCGAGTAGTCGAAGTGATATCAAAGTGCTGTTCTGGCCACTGAGCATGCTCTGGCGTCCACTGCATCTTCAAGCCTAGGGTGGGGAGAAAAATACAGTTAATAGTGATTTAGTTATTTAGTTATTTTCAGAAGCTCTCAAAATGAATTCTTACAAGTATTATCTGTTTACATTTCTTTACTGCAAAGTGATTTCTATATTTATACTATAACTATAGATTTAAAAAATTACAGCATGCATGCAATTGACAGTTTTCTAAAACAACTATCAATAGTTAGCTTTGTTTAATATAGACACACATACAGAGCCATACTTTTGCTAAGGGGGAGGGGAAATACATTTTAAATACCTAAAGTGTGGATTTTTGTTAACATGTAAGATGCCCAACTATTCCATCTTCTTTCATCACAGTTTCAGTTTTATATTTTAACCAATATAAAAATGAGAGACACAGCTGACAGATCACATCTAGGATACCTCTCTTATTTGGTACTGAACACCTAGTTAGCACAGTATAATGCACCCTGCGCAGAACAATATGACACAGACATAGCAGGTCATTCCATAATCCAACTCTCATCTAAAGTGGTCCACCACAGTTTCAAATCTGCTTCGTGGAGTGCAGCAAAGCAATCTCCCAGGCAGCGCTCCGTCGCTTTCATCACACAAAGCCTACAACTCGGTATGAATTACAACTGGCTCCTTTCTGCCTCTCAGTTCAGTTGTTGAGGCTCTGGAAAAAAAAACAAGCATCACTTGTCTGTCGGTCTCCTTGCTTGTTCTTTCTTTTTTTCCCCCCTCAGAGCCTCCGAGGTACTTTAAAAAGAAAGGAAATGCAGTCTAGCCCCTAAAAGTTCCGAAACACACAATGCTGACTATCAGCCCTTTCAATACAGTAGACTAAGTAACAAAATGTCACTGTGTGACTATCACTTTAAAGCAAAAAATCTTACAAACAACAGAATGATTTTTTAAATCCATCATACACAGTAAGAGCAATCTACAATTATTATGATAACCACTCTAACTCTTACCTGTGCATGGTAGACAATTCCTGGTTTTTGTATAGCTGTATCAAATAGGCCTCCTTAATCTCCCTCGTATTACCAAGTGATTTTTGCAAACTGTCTTATGCCCTCTGGCACAGATTCTCTGATAAGGAGGAGGCCTAGTCTAAATGAAGCATCTGTGGCACTAGCTCCCTTCTGAATTACTGCGGTCTATTTTGACAGCTTCTACCCCCTCCTGTTTTTCCCCCCAACACCTTTAGCTCTTTATTGCCTGACTCTGGCATCTGACATGGCCAGCTTAGCCTCACTGAGCTAAACCTAACAGAGCACACAGTTTGGTAACAGAATGGCATGTTTATTCCCTTCTGACTCTTTCTTCCTTGTTTGCAAAACCACTGCACCAGACACTGGAAGTTAATTAGCAGGATGATGCTGTGCTAATTGTGTTAATTTACAAGGTTTTAGTCAAAGAGAATCACGCCAGGGCTGGCACTGCTGTCATGCTTCTGACTTAATGATTAAGAAATACTGAAAACAAGGTGGGAAGGATTGCAGTAATTACACAATAAATGAACAAAGCAACAGGATTCATTTGCAAATATATTTTATTGCAGTTGCACTAATTTGCATTTGGATTATTTATTTATCTTTAGGAGTCGTACAGGTATTCATTTGCAAATCACTAAATCAGTTAAATTTAGCCTGAAAACTGCAAAGTAAAGCTTAATTGAGCCTTATATTTTATCAGTACAAATACTGCAGATCTCATTCCACATGAGCATGCCACTGATTAGGTCTGGTGGGATTTTTGTTTGTTTTTTTGCCCAGTTCAGCCCTCCCCCTCCCCCATTTTTCAAGCACTTATGACAATTTGAGGGAAAAAATGACAGTTAACTATTACCCGGTTACTCTATAGCCTATAGAAACTCTTTTGACAAATGCAGTTTTGAGGCTCAGTAATTAGCAGAAGTATTACTTTCATTTGGAATTAATTAATTTAATCTTTTTTGGCCAATTGTTTCTGACATTTCAACCATTGAATTTTTAAAAGATAGGTATATCATGTAATTGGGTAAAGTTACAGAAATCTCATTCAGTTATGAAATTTGTAGCTTTAATGAAGAACCAGCAGCACTTTCTCAGAAATCATAGTTTTGTTAAAATTCCGCTGTGAAACTTAAGAGCGGAATTATATGTAGGCAACATCCAAAATTCTCCAAGCATTGTGGGATTTACTTGAAGTCTTTTAACATGTCTGAAACACAAAACTGCCTAAAAACATGTAAAATCATTAGCACTGTAAAATATCTAGCTACATACGTATGTTATCTATGTTCTGTGCTTTTGGGCTTGAAAGGTAACTACCACACAGAAGGGTTTCTGTTTTATATAGATGGACAATAACTTGAGTAAACTGATGCTTCTCTAGATACACATGAATGAGTGCCAGGAGAAAGAATCTTGAAAAACAATTCAGCAGTAAGCAGCAGTGAAAGTTACAAGAAAGATAAAGGAAAATAGGCACAGACACAGCCTTGACTTTTGTAGTGCAGTTTGGGCAAACACTGGTATATTCATTAATGAATGTGCATTTTGTAATTTGGGCAAAATGCCTCTATTGCTAAGGAAAAGAAGCAGAGGCCACTTTAGAAAAATAAAATAAGCTATTCACTATGCTACAGTATAACAATATGTATTGTACAGTGCCTTGTAAGTATAGCTTCCAGAATAACTGTGCACCTGTAAACATACTCTTCACACCCCCATCCCCAAAAAGTCAACTATATTTAATAATATTTCTCCAAATACTGAGGTCATTGCGATTAGGGTTCTTTTTTTCGCCCAAGAGAACTCCTTTTTTATTCATTTTTTCACAAAGTAGATGGAAAAGTCTATTTAAAAATCTAAATTTGGGGCATGTTAAAATATTCCTACCCAATTTTCCTTATAAGACAACTGAATTTTATGACATTTCAATTCTCCCTGATACTAAGAAAATTATCAAATCAATCAAAATTCTTTATATGGAGTAATTGCTAGATAGTCCATTGGCTTCATCTTGTCAGGTTATCTTTGGATGTGCTTTCTGCACAATAATTGAAAGTTTATTTATTGATGCATACTAAATACCACTGCATTTAATAAAGGCTGTTAAAGGCAGAATTAGGTTTTGATTAGATACGTTTAAGAAAACAAGACTATTCTCATCCCATGAAACATGAGCATATATTTCAGTGCATTACAATCATTAGTGTTATTTGGAAACATGAGCTAATTGTTAACCATGTTATATTTACTTTATATTATTACACACTGAAGAAATATATATGTGAAGCCTTTTCCTTCTTTTGATATTAATTTGAATTAGCATAAAAAAACTTTGTTGCTTAGCTCCTTTTGTGAATAGTAATCACGAGGCATAGTTATGAGTCAGAGTAGAGCTTCCATTATTTTAACATAATTTAAATTCTAAAATAACACACATTCATGGGGCATATTTGTAGTTGATTAAATATTATAAAACCAAGAAAGCAAAGTAAGGCTGTATGTTTTTAAGCCTATCTTATCAACATTTATGAAATAAATGTGTGAACTGTATTAACATGGACAGAAAAATGCATAGGGCAACAGTTCTTTATATGCAGAATACTATTTAATAGAAAATTTCATTTAAAATAATTTAACATGTTACGTATAAGGGGTAGGCACTATATTAATCCTAAGCATTTTTTTCTTGACAGCATTACTTTACATTTCTTCTCCTTAATTCTAAGTATATGGATGTATTTGGACTACATTTAGAGTAATTATCATTGCTAACTTTTTTTTATACAATTCCCTTTTTACTCAATGTTCAGTCATTCTTTTTTTTCCTGTTTTTACATATTTAATCTGAAAATGCAAAAACTTATTAAATAAGACTTTCATAGTCTCATTCACTTGATTCCACAATGCAAGTATACTTCTGCTATTTTAGATTTACAGATAAAACCTATATGCAAATAATGATAGCTTTGTGATAAAATTAACTGAGTACAAGTAAGCAGAAAATTTAAAGGCTGACAGCATTTTAACACATTCAACTTCTTTCTAAGCATCTCAGATACACATGGGGTCTTATGCTTCAAGATACTGACTGTCTGTTGTGTGGTGTAGAGAGTCCTCCGTCCACATTGACTTCAATAGAAGTTAAAAGACCTCAGCATCTCACAGGGTTGAATCCAGTAAGAGGAGATAAATGCAAAGCACCAGCCTTCCTTTGAACTTTGACTGATTTATGTTACAACCTTTCTCTTGATTCAATGTGAGATTTGTATTAGAAACTTTAGCAAGGCATATTATTTTGATGGAGAATTAGTCTATGATTCAGCATATCCCAACAATTTGAATGGGTTATGAATTTTTCAGACTGATATGTTCATGCAACTATCTTCCCCTTCTACTTTAGGATAGTACGCAGAAAACTCTTGCTTATTTTTTAAGACTAACACTAATTAGTTAAAGGACTTTGACATTCTGTAAATATCATCTGTTCTTGCGGAATGGCAGGGATTGGGATGATGGCCAGGATGGGTGGGTAGGGGAACTTGTTTTCAATCTTTAAAATAACATGGTACCAAAAACATAAACTAGCTAAAATAGGGAAGAACTTCCTTGATTTCATAGGGTTCCGCAAAGACACAAAGCTCCATGTTGATCACTGGGCAAGACCAGGGCCCAACTTTGGAGACTTTGTTTGGCAAAGGGTTAATTTTTACTCGCACAATAGAAACCTGGGACACCTGGATTTTAAAGTGCTGTCAGCATTTTAAACTCCAACTTTAAGCAGGTGCCCTGACAACTACTACAACTTAATAGGTGTCACAAACATTTCAATCCATTAACAGGGAATGCGCACATAATAGTGAAAAACAACTACAAAAACTACATTTAGGAGCTTGGAAGTGGTTAAAGAATGATTCTCAAAATGTGTAGTTTCAAACTAATGTGTTCCAATTATCTAATTTAAATACTGTCAAATGATTATTCCTTTTAAATCACACTTTCACACCTCAGGACTGCAAATTACAATACATTTACAGCAAATTACTCCCCCTCTCATTTACATAAAGCAGCACTTTTAAAACCACAGGAAGGAATTTCTGGCTAAACGTTCTTTAGCAAGTATAGTTAAGATCCCATGACATCAAAAGATCTATGAAATTAAAATACCATAGACTGAAATAGACCAATAGATAGAAATAACAGTCAGTGTAGAAAACATATTACTTGTGCACTGAATTGATGTCTTATCACTTTTGTACTCATCTTCTATGCAAATTCGGAAATATCAATTTCTCTGTTTTGGTGTCTGTTTGGTGTAATGTATTCTGTTCTCAGCAAAAGACTCCCTATCTTAAATTGTAGCTGCATTGATTCGTTATTGTTACACACTGTAGGTGAATCCATTTATGCATATATCTGTCAAGTTCTTTTTTTATACGCAAGATTGACACACACAATAATAAAGGTGCATTTCTTCAAAAAATTCTACAAACCCAAATGCTCCCTTAACCCTACTCCCACAAAACACACAAGTATTCATAAGCTCCTTTAAAACAACTACAAAATAAAGAAGAAAAAATGGTACAAGACAATCACCACAGTCACTGTTCACGCATGCTCCTTTCTTTGTATTGGTACATTATCTTCTTATACTGCACGTTCCTCAGAGGAAAGGCCATAATTTTAAACAGTCTAGCATGGTGCGGGTCCTTGCATAAATAACATTGCACAATAATAATTTCTGAATGGGTTCTAGGCGAAAGCACAATTGCCACTGTAATTGTAAGTAAAAATTTCACTTTTTTTGTCCATTCCCATACTCTAGTTTACATCATTTAACATACCACCTGACAACCCTTCTATACATTCATGCTTCTGTTACCATGAAAAGAAGTATAACCACTGCAGTGTAACTCAAGAGATTCTGATAACTATGAAAGTCAATTTAGTAAGACTTGTTTTTACTTGTTTTATTATAGCAGAATATGCTATCAGTTACTTTTTCCTGGTGTATATAAAAGCAATTTATTTACACATATGCAGTTTTAGGGTCTGCTCCTGCTCCTACTAAAACAGACATTTAAGCTATCACTGACTTAAATTGGAGCTTTGTGAGATCTTTAAACAAACACACACACCAACAACTATTTTTAAACTGGATATCTGAAAGTAATCTCCTGCTTTGTTTCCCTTCCAAGACTAGTGTTCAGGATCCAGAATTTCCCTGAAATACAACCCCATGAAACCAGAGTAGTCACAATACTTACACTGCTTTATTTGCCTTTGTCATGTCATCAGTTGTTGCAGGGCAAACACAGAGTCCTGAATTTACATTTTAGCAAGCAGAGGAAGAAAAAAATGAATTTTCAGTATTGATGGGTTAGATATGCAAAGCTCAGAACCAGACCTAAACATTCCCAGAGTTCCTAGTAGTTCATATCTAGGTTTTCGGTCCATTTCTGATTTTCTAATGATGTCTTTATTTATAATATTTTGATCTATACATACACTGCTACTGATCAGAGATCTCATGTATAAAGCTTACAGTTCACTTTTAAAATTACCATTTGGTAGCCCATTTGTCATCATGTCTCGTTTACCTGTTCTCATGTTATCTTCAATCTATTGAAGCAATTCCCTTTTTTACCCCCACTTCCTTTTGTCATACAAAGATCATCAGGACATACCACAAGTGCCCACAGGGACAGCAAAGTTAATGAATATGTATGTTCTATGTCAAAAGAGAGCACCCCTCTTGTTCTGCAGTATCGACCTTCTCTTGTGTGTGTAAATAACAGGTGAGCACAAGTGCATGGGGATAAACGGGGTTAAAACTGCCATAAAGGACTATGCTTTTCTCAGACAAACTGTGTGCAGGATAAATTGAGCTTTAATGGACACTAAACCCTAACATTTATATTATGCCTTTTTCAAATTATTTGGAAACAATTTCTGTTTAAACCAACCATCAGAGGCAGGCATTGCATTCAGTGTCAAGTTTTCAGACCAAGGTTTAGATTTTGTTTTTTTATATTAGAAAAATTTGCTTCCTCACTTCTAATTAACATCAGTAGCAAACTGTGCAAACCTCAGTTTATGCCATTATGATTTTTTTTAAATCTCAGTCACTGTTCTGTATAAAACTCAAATAGCTATTTTATAGCTATGTGTATATACAGACAGGGTTAATTCCAGAGATTTGCCTACATGGACCTGTTCTCCCTAAGTATGTGACGGCAAAGATCAATTTCAGTAAGTTTGAAATGAACTGTAGTCAATTTTGACCCAATACACTAAACTAACAAGGGTCAAAAAACAAATTTATAGGGGCCAATAACCCCATGGCCCTGCAAAGAATGAACAGTGCATTCCTACCCTTTTGAAAAGGCCAATTCCAATACTTACCATTGCAATCAAGTTATATACAGTTGTTTTATTGAGATTAGACTACCTCTCTGCTAATTAGCTAAAGGAGAACAAATACCGATTAAATGTCTATTTAGAAGTATCTAATACTTGCCTGAAAAAAATGCTGCTTAAGGTGACTCCAAACTGTACAAAGCCTTTGCAAAATTTGTTTTTTTTTTATGCATTTTGTTCTTTTTGGCAGTCCAGGAATTAATTTTTAATGCAACAGTAAAAAGATGTTGTGTCTCGGACTTTGATAAAAATATTCTATAGCCAGTACTGGGTGACATAGTGCATTAATTCAGTGTCCTTCACTCCTGGGACCTGTGTATAATTTAGTCCAGCCCGAAGAAAATAACTTTGATCTGAAGGCTGTGGAAAAAGCTACATATGAAATGAGTTTCGGGAGGGGGGAAGGGGTTAGCATTGTTTCTTATATACAAGACGACGTATGAAGATAAACTGCTTTAGAATGCTCCTGACGTGGCTCTGGATTAAGAGCAGCAAGCTTTTAGTAGCAACAGTGGAGTAGGAGAGACGCTCCACCGTCCTCTTCCCTATACTGTACATATTTCTTGAGCACAGGAAACCTGGGGAGTGGCTACAACTGGTATATGGTGATTTTTCCAAGAAACACAATGACAATCAGATTTAAATAGCATATTGTCATGCCCATTTATTCTGTTGGCCTTTCCATTCAAAGAAAAATGTAAACATATTGCATAATGAGAGCTCATATATTAATAAGAGATGATGTTAGCACAGGGAACCTGGTGCTTCCTTCCAAAGGTAGGCACACCTTTTCTAGCCATCAGAACTGTGCTAACTCACTCAAATGAAAACAGGTCTGATATTGCTCACTCTCCAGGTTTAGCTATAAGTACTGCTGGTCCCTTTCTTTTCTTTCCTGCTACCCCCAAATACAGAGAAACAAGATTAAAAGCAAAAAGATAATGAAAGAAAACTACCATTTTAGAAATACTAAGTTAAATTATGTATTTCCCCCACTTTTTTAAAAATTAAATATCACAACAAGGGGAAAGAGCTCATTACTTGTATGTTTATTGTTTTGGTGACTACTGCATTATAGAGTATATTGTTAAATTAGGTTGATAATCTAGCACTTATCTATTTGAATGAATACGACATCTTAACTGAGGAATTCAGTTCTATGATAAATCAACATTTTTGCAAGCAAGCAAGCTCACAAACTAACCCCTCATGTTTTGTGCTGTTTATCCCTAGTCAAATGGAGCAAAGTTCAGCTTACAGAGGAAAAGTTGAGCCATGTGTAGAGGCATAAAGTGTAAAGAGAGCTTGTGCACACAAATATAAGTGGTGGAGGTGAATTAATGCACTTTAAAAAACACAGAAAAAATAAATTGACTATATTTGGTGATTATAAAAAAAATCAACCCTCTTCGTAACAAATGTATTTAGTCAACCTTTTCTGAAAGCAGCCTTCAAAAGACAAACCAAGAATCTAATCTGTGCAAGAATCATACCAAGAACTAGCTGCACACTGAAGACAGTTTAAACAACCATAAGCAATGTTGTTTCTGTTATAATTTTGGCCACACATTTATTGTGAAAGGAGTCAATGAATGATGAAATAGTTTTAAAATTTGCTGCAGGGAACAAAAGTCAAGCTCTGCTGATTAGCATCTCAAAGCTCACTATGAGCACACTTTGTATAGCTGAATAACAGCACTTTGTGTGTGTGATGTTTTAAAAACAAAAATTGCACTTTTTTACTGGATGTTTGCTCATGCACTCTGATGAAAGTCCTTCTTCATCAAGAAATATATAAATCAATTAACTGTAAAGATTTCAAAGGAAGAGCAGGAGTGGCAATTGCTATTCAACATCACAAAAGAGCCAAAAGGGATTTTAAATACTGGAATAACAATGAAAATGTTTCTCCTCTCACATTGGTGTAAATCAGGCGTCATCACTGAAGTCATGGTATGACATCAGCATAAAGCCATTATGTGAGGAAAAAATTATGGTCTCTTATTTCACCTTAGACTTTTTTTTTCCTTGCAAACAACAATTACATTGCAGATTACATAATAGTCAAACTTTCATTTAATTATGTTAATGTCTAGTATCTGTATCACATATTTAGTATGTGCTCATCACTGAAAACTCACATGCAATTTCATTTCATAAAATTATATATTGAGAGTTCTAACATTCACTGCACTAGTTTAGTTCATTTTGCTCTGGACGTCTCTCATAATCTCTCCAGCAATATTGTACTCTATCTTTCTTGTACAAGTCTTAGTGTTCTTCTTTTATCATAACTTCAGTCAGAGTAATTGCTTCCATATTTTACTCGAGCATTTCTTTTATCCAGTTTTATGTCAAACAGTATTATATATTAAAAAAGACATCCACATACTTAACACAAGATAAAAAACACTGAATTATATCCACTACCCACAGAAGCATTAGAATGTTAGTGGCATAACCAAACAGCAGCAATGACAGTTAATCACTTAAAGGTGTTTTATATTAACCACCCTCCTCCATTTATGTAGTATTGAGAAATGATTTAATAGGGAGTCAGCCATTACGAAGAGATTTTACACCTTCACTCAGTTAAGATGATAAAGAACATTCATTTAAAACACCTTGACATCCCTAGCACATATTTATGAAGCTTAGATTTTTAAAACATTTTTAAAATACATTGCTTTAAAAAGTTACACTTTTAATTACCATGGCAGTTTGAAAGCCACAAGAGTTGTGTGACATTAAAAGATTTACAGATAAAGCAGTTGGAAGTTATATTAAACTAATCAGAGGAATGCACAACAACATCTACAAACCAGTTACAATCACTTCAATTTTCTCTCTCATTTTTGGCTTTCCATTCTTAAATAAAGGAAGCAGAAGAAACTTAAGAATGACCCTAGTTAGGTATATTAGTTGAGATAGCTTTTGCAAATTTTAAGCAAACAGGATTGTGCTTCTAGTGGTGTCCATCCAGTTTTCTAGAGTATAAATTGGATACCTACTTGGACAATTCTCTATTCATTACTGAACTGTGGAAAGGAAACACAGAGGTGGCATTTTCCTTTTAAACCATGTAATGCCTTGTAGCCAGATTCCAAAGCATCAAGGAAAGATTTTTTTTTTTTTTTTTTTTTTTGCTAGACAAGCTGTCGTAATTGAAATGAAGTCTAATCAGACTCATTACTGTTTTCAGCAATTTGCACCACCAAAGATGCTTATTAGGTAACAGTGTTTAATAAACCGCTCTTTAGAAAACTACCAGTAATGAGCTCTTAACAGCCAATCTTTAGCGTGAATGTAATGTGAAAAGTGTTCCTAGCGCTGAATAGATTTTCACATTTAGTAGTGTCATAATTAAGCTCAAGAAATCAGTAGCTGTGATGTTAGATTTACTGCAATATAATTTTTTCAAGTGTATTTGAAAATACACTTGTCTCATATTGAAGCTAAATTACATTTCATATTTCCAGAGCAAAATTTTAGAATACTTTAAAAATTATCCTACAGAGGCTCAACTGCAAATGGCAATAAGGATTATTTTTGGGGATCTACATTCACAAGTCAGGTATCCTCCACTAGGCATGCAAATTGCTCCCTCCTCTTGTCTTTGTTCCACTGTGTACTACACCATCTGTAAACTATTTCCAGTCATTAAGATACAAATAATAAATTTTGTTGTCATTAGCTGAGTGATAATGAACAAAAGTGACAGTTAAAGAAGTGATACTTGAAGGAACATTGGCCAGTTCTCACTTCACAGTAACAGCTGAAAGTGCTTTATATGAAATAGCCAGCAAATTGCTTTATGTCCCTAAAGAAAATAACAAATGCTGTTTTTTCTATATGATACCTCAAATGCCATTGCTTCATGGTAGTTATTTAGCCAACAACTATGCTCATAGTATAAGAGAAAAAAATGTAACTCAGAAAATGTAACATTGTGACAGATATTATTCATAAAACACAGTAATCAGTGAAAGGCAGAGATTTGTCATCAGTTGGAAGTTCAGTTTAGCGTGATAACCACCCTCAATATACTAGTCACACCCACAGAAAAATACACTACCAACGCTACAGAAGACATAACAGAAAATGGATTGTGCATATGAGATCTATGCTAATTAAAAATCCACAGAGTGGATCTCTGGGAATAGTCTCTGTTTTCATTCTCTCATTAGACTGATTTGTGCATGACATAATATGTGTTTCTAAATTATAAATAAGAAATGCAGCAGACCATTGGTACCTTTGGGCTCTCTTGGACAAAACATATTATGATGCAAATATTGTTTTGCTTGCTAAAAATTATACCAAAGAGATTCTTTGAAGTTGCATTCAGGATATTGTGAAGACAGCACATGAAAAAAATGAGTGATCAATAATGCAACAACCAAAAAAGTAGACTCTTATTCTCTTGATCTCAAATTTTATATCAGAGCTTTATGATAAGATGTTAATGAGAATTTCATTAGTGGATAATTTCTCTCCTTAACACCTTATTATTTAACCTAACCCCCCAAACTTCAGTAATCATAATTGAAGCCAATAAGCCTCCATATCTGTTCGCAGTTTTCTGAATCAGTTGGGCTCTGAGAACTGAGACTGCCAAATTAATACCAGTTCATCTGATTTTGTGGGATGTACTTTTTTACATTACAAAGTAGTTTGGGGGGGGGGGGAGTGAACTCATTCCCATGTGGGTTCTTATAGCTATCAGATCAAAATATCTTTCCGTTTCTTAATTTGTACTCCGATGCAAACAAAAACAAATGCTGCTGCATCAAAACTATTACACAAGCCCAACCACTGTATTTTTAAACCTCTTATTGTTGGAATTTTTCTTTCTCTTTCTTTCAAATAGGCAGCAGAAGCTAATAAAGGCCCTGCAGCTTCTTTGGAGTGCCTCCTCATATACTTTTGAATAATGCATTAAACTTCACATCATTTGAGTGACAACCTAATGCTCTAAGATACAGAACACATGTTTTTTACTGTTGATTTGACTAGGAAAGCACGGATGCTCTGAAATGTCAATTACTTATCAATAAATCCTTCACTGCAGTATTATATTAGATATCACAGTCTACAAGTAATTTAAAACCAAGGTTTTAGTTGGGAACTGAAATTCACACCAAATGTTTTAGGCATCTCTATATTTACTTCACCTTGTTCTAAACACAGGAAAGAAAAAAAAACTTCACCACAACTTTCTTCCTCATTCTAAGGACCCTTTCTTGGACTTTTGGGCTATGAACTTACCCTCTATTTGTAATAAAGATTTTAAAATAATAAACTTGCTTGTCTATGACATTTTATACAGACCTCTTAAGTGCTTTACCAACCTTACAACATGTTGGTGGTCTAATCATATGAGAGCTGAGCAACCACAACTCCTATCTTCCATAACAATTGAGAGGTTTGCCATCTGAGAGCACTGGGTTTGTTGAGGCCTCAGTATGGAACCTTACATACACACCTAATTGCTAGGGTTACAGTTGCAGGACCATGTCCTATCTGTAAGTATCACATCACCCACCACTGAAATATTACTGCCCCAATATGAAATGCCATATCCGTTTACTTCCACACAGCACTCCCACACAACAGTTTAGGACAGGAAGTGAGTGAGCCAGGAAGATTGTAGGTGTTGGTGGACGGACAGGCAGACATTCTAGCTGGAATTTTCCCAAAACATTAAGGCTACCTACCTACCTCTCATGAAAAGAGCCATGGAACTTTAATGAACACAAAGTGGCCAGGACCCATGCTTGAAATCCCATCTCTAAGAACATTTTGGTGGAACAGTGCATGCTTAACATAATGTTGAAGGGGTATGCCATGGAATTCCTATGAAATACATTTTGCATTCAGTATTGACTCAAGGCTAGATTGTGGTTTGGCTTTTATGTACCCATGCAGGAATAAAGGCAGGACTCACTATCCCACTTCATGACTTGCATAAATGGCAGGCTGGAGTTACAACCTCTGTTTTGGTCATGGAATAGCTAGGGTCTCTACTGAGTTCCTTACATAGAAGCAACTTGTCCAAAAGGGGATAGAAGTAGGCTGACATTGCTAGTCTGTCACTTTTTACAGAGGTACAGAAATTATTTACCACCATCACGATCACATCCTGGAAACTCCAAAGGTGCAACCAAGTCACTCCACTTTTGCACTACTTTTTACAACAGGCTGCACTTAACAGACACATTGTAGCCTTTATAGAAGAGAGTGCCACATGGCTCACCAAACACTTCCTGCAAAGCCTTAGGGATGTTGCAGACATAGGCAGTGAGTCGTATGGGCCCATAGTGCCCAGGTTCCACCCATGTCAGGCTGGGTCTCTCCCCACAGCACCACCTACCAGCCCCAGCACATCTCCCCTCAGCATCTTTGCTAGCTGCCTCACCTGAGAGAGCTGACCTGTGTGCTGCCCTTCCTTCAGCAAGCAGCTGTGCTCTTGCTTGCTGGCTGCTGCAGCCTGGCTATAGGGAGCAGTGCTGGCAGTAGGCTGACTGCTGTGTCTGCCAAAAAGACAGGGAGGAGGTACATGATATTCCCTCCAATCACCAACAGGCAACTCCAAGTAGAGTCCTTCCTGCCTGGGACTTGTGTAGTATCAGGAGTGGGGAGGGGGGAGCAGAAGGGAGAGGAAGGCAATGTGTGTGGGGGGGGAGGGGGAAGGGAACACAACTCACTCTGGCCACCACCAAAAATTTTAAAATCTGACACTTCTGGTTGCAGTATGTTTGTGCATGTCTGTCTATACTGCTAGGCTTCGTCTTGACTGAGTTCTTCCATCAGAAAATATGCTAATGAGGGGCTCACTGGAACAAGTCACAATCTCATTAGCATATTTTCTGCCATTTCTTTTTGCACAAGGGCTTTTTGCATAAAAAGAAGCCACGTGGACTTATTTTTTGGCGCAAAACCCGTTTTGTGCAAGATCCTTATGCCTGTCCTAGAGAGGCATAAGAATCTTGCACAAAACAGGGGTTTTGCGCAAAAAAAAAAAAAAGTGCACACATTCTTTTTGCGCAAAAACGCTTGTGCGAAAAGTAACAGCAGAAAATATGCTAATGAGAATGTGACTTATGCCACTGAGTCCCTCATTTGCATATTTTCTGCCAGAAGAACTTGCAGTCAAGACAAAGCCCTACTGAAGATGGCATTATCTGGGTTTACTTTGTTTTGTTTTTTGAATGAAAAAACAATACAGGGCCATCTCACATAGTGATGAGTTGAAGGCTGTTTGGTGTAAGGTGATAATTCCCTCAGTAGATGTTTGATTTATTGTATTAAAGAGGGAATAACTATGGTCTCAACAATTCTAGACAACATTTCCTTCTGTTATATCACTGTAGCTGTAGGCTACCATTTACAATATTATATGTTTGCATAACAGCACAGAAGACTGGCTATGTGAGATGCTTCTGCAAGAGGTCTGGAATCCTCATTGTTGTAGTAGAAAATCTCTCTCATTAATTCCTTTTATGAACTTGTGGCCACTCCCATGGAGGTAGAAAAGCTCTTGTGTTCCAGTTTAAGTGTGGTGCATAATTTCACAGCAAAAATTGCTTCCTACAAATAGCTTCGAAATAACAAAACTGACAAATTCCAAGTTTTAGGAAACTTTATATATATATAGTATTGTGTGTGTGTGTGTGTGTGTATATATATATATATATATATATATATATATATATATATATATATATATATATACACACATATGGTATTGTGTACATTTAAATATATACACACACACACACACACACACACACACACAGGAAAATATATATGAGAGTGAGAGGTATGCAAGCTGGTTTGGGAGAGACTGAGGACAGAGTGTGGCAAAATGGTGGGTAAAGTAGTACTTGATTTTAATTTCTTTTTTTTAAAATTTGTGTTTGCTGCCTTTCCACTCTAGTTTTTATTTATTTTTGCAAATTTTGTGTCTTTTTAATGGCAATAATGCAACAGAGACTCAATAAAAAAATAGAGCAGATAGGCAGTTGTGTAATGCTCAGTATAAGGGCTGCAGGGGAATTCCTGCCTGACCTCTCCAGCCAATTAGCTTATGTCCTGAAGTGTGAAATGTGAAATACATCCCTTACTTTTATACTTTGGATTCTATGTTTACATTTTATAATGGATGTCGAAAATCTACAAATGTAATGCTTGGGGCTAGGGGATACACACAATACCATATATCTTCCTCATGTCTGGAAATAATGGCACAACTATGTTTGAAATGGAACTCAGAAAAAAAAGTATATGGCCAAGAAAATTCTTGAATTACATTATCCTGACATAGACTACACGGACTCTAATCCTAAATACACTTCCCTTAAGTAACTCTAAATTGGCATATCTTCCCAAAAGTCACATATTGTACTGCATCTGAGAGGAATTATTTTTGGAATATAGTTCTTCTGTTCTTAGAAGAGATGGAAAAAGAGAAAGCACTGTGCAGGTGTTTGCACTTTACACTCTATAAACCTTACCATGGAGGGAAATGGGATAGGCCATGGGATTTCCATGAACTGCAAATACTGGTTTATCAAATGCATTTCTCTCCTAGATCGGTCATATTTGCTCTTTCCTTTTGTCCTATTCATATCACCACAATATTTTAGCATAAAAGCTGCACTAAAAAAGACAGAGAAAATGTACATGGTTGAAAGAGAAAAAAAAACTATTAGAAAATAGGGTGGTTAAAGGAGTTCTTTAAAAAAAAAAGTTTCACCACAAACACATTCCTGGTTTCTTTGTATAATTAGGGCAGGGGTGGGCAATAATTTTTAAAAGGGGGCCACTTCACAAATTTATGAAGTGACCCTGGGCTACCTTGGAAAGGGTGGAGCAGGAAACTTCTCTGCTCTCCCACCCCAGATTTTGTTTTAAAATAGCCGGTGTTTCTTTCTAGCCGCCAAGCACCCTTAGTGGGGGGTAGGAGACTTTGCACGCTCCCTCACCCCCAAGTCTTGATTGGCCTGTGGGCAGGAGAGCAGTCAGGCAACCGTGGGCTGGATCCACTGGCTTGGCGGGCCAGATTCAGCCTCTGGAGGCCCCTTGACCCACTCCGATTTAGGGCCGGACTGTGTAATCACCACTTACTTAAGAGTGTAGCACTGCAGTGAAAAGCACAGTAAGGCCCAGAAAGCATTTGGGCACAACTGGCTCCTGGGAAATCCATGATCCAAGAGGCAGGGGTGATGGAATAATTTTTATTCTGATGTGCTGAGAATCATTAAACCAAACTGTTCACATGAGAGACACCATTTCACTTCAGGGGATATGGCAGAACCCCCCTACACTCCTAGTTCCATCCAAGAAATCCCCATCTGCAGTTCACGCCACCCCACTCACTCCAAATGGCAGAATAATTCCACAAACTAACATATAAAAATGGTGGTCTCTGCTACTGTCAGAATATACTATCACACAAGTCAAAAATCTGGGATGGATACCAGGAGAAAATAAAAAGATTAAGGTGATTGTGGAGATTAAGAAGCAACTTAATTAACTGGAAGTTCTGAAATCTGGAGAAACTATTGAGAGATGGTGGAATCTCTGACCTTGTACTTTACTGGGTACTTCCAAAATCCTAACATTGGCCTTTATTTAGCCCATGGCCTTACTTTAGAATATTTCATTTACACATGAGTATTTCCCAAAAGAATCTGGTTACTTGTGTACTAAAATATATCAGTTTTATGCCATTTTTTAAAATATTTGCCCAAAACATAAAGAAATATATCTGTGATTTAATGAAAAACTCTTCAGGCTGGTGTCCCATCTTGTTCATTCTATGTCAAAAAGAGGATTAAACCAAGAGGTTTGCCACAACTGAACGAAAAGATACTTGATAACAAATGGTTAGAGGTCGCAGGCTGATATTTAAAAGGTAAGGTTGCACCAAGGTAGCTTTGATGGGCCATTTTATACTGAGAATAATCAGAGATGACATTTCTTAAAAAAGGTCTGGATTGCTAAAGAGAAGGAATGCCCTAAATGCATCAATGAAAGCTGCTGCTGAGCATGACTGCTTTCTTCATATTTTAAGTGTTTTTGAAGGAAAGACAGTCATGCTAGAAATGTTTTTTCAATAAATCTCTGGCGAGTACTGGGCATGTCCAAGATCAGTTACATAGCATACTCTTAGAATGATTAAACTGTCTCTCCCAGTACTTTAAACGATATACTGCCCAGAAAAGACTCCCATGCATCACAAACTAAGAATAATAGCTGTGGTTGTTAGGCTAGAATCAACTTGGGGTTGCTTTGGCGCGCACATTGCCCTCATTAGAAGGGGTCTCCTCAAGGCACACTCTTCCTCTTGTGGAAGGTGTTCAGTTAGATTGAACATCTCCCAAGTATGGCCTCATGTTGAAGATTTTTATATGAATTGTACAAAGACATTTCCAGCCTATAGACATTTTTTAAATTAAAAAATATACTTGTGAGATAGGTGTAGCCAAACAGATGAAGAGAAGTTCCTGTGTTAGATAGGGAACTTGAGCTTATAAATGTATATGCTCATACAGTTAGTTTATCCATGTTTGTAAGATCATACCTATAATATGTACAGCTATCAACAATGTATGCATAGGGAAATTATGGAAAATGTTAATTATTATACTCTACAAACTCCAGCTAAAACTGAGATTGAGGTTAGGCCAGATTCTGCCACCCTTATTCACACAAGCAATACTCTACACCTATGGTGTCCAACCAGTTCTGAAGCAGTAGCCACTATTGTAGCTACTGCTATAGTGAACTAGCCACACTTAACTGGCCAAATAGCCACGTTGTTCAAGCCAACTAACCACTCACACGTGGCTATTGTGTTGGACACCTCAGTCCTACACCAAGGTAGGCAATAAGCAAGCTGGCTATGGTTCGCCAGGGGTCACTGTTTATTTGAGTGATCACAGGTATAGCTGCTCACGGCTCCCATTGGCTATGGTTCCCCATTCCTGGCCAATGGGAACTAAAGGAAGTGGTGGCCTGTCCCACACTGCTTCCTGCAGCTTCCATTGGCTGGGAATGGTGAACCATGGCTGTGAGAGGCTGAACTAAATGAATTAAATGCCTGGTGGCCTGCCCTGGCAAATCATGTCCAAGCCCCTGGACCACTTATTGTCCACCCATGACCTACACTAGGAGTAGTCTCATTGAAATCACTAAATACAAGTTCCACAGGAAAAAGCTTTCCCTTGGGAAATAACTGCAATCACTAAGAGCAGAGCTCATCTTCAAAACACTTTGCAGCTGGATAATAATTTTGGTTTTGGAATAGATTTTTTGGCTAAGGCAGAAAGATTTAGCATTCTCGTGACTTCATGACTTAAATTTGCTGAATTCCTCCTGTAAGTTCTTCAGCTTCCTTCTTACAAAATCTTTGATAATTAGCAAGCTTTCCCAGACACATTTATCAAATGCATCTCTCATGACAAAGGAAATCAAACTGAAATAAAGAAGCATTCTTAGTGTTGACTGCAGGCATTTAAGATTTAATGGCAGCCCACGCCTTCACAGTGCCTTTCACATGGAAGAGATAATGCATGTGAAGAGAGACAAAATTGTAGGTTTAGTCATGTCAAAATTTGATTTATGCCAAAATAGAGATCTGAGGTGTCAACAACAGCTATATAAGTGACAAGTGTTAAACTATCCAAAAGAAGTAAATTCTGTAATTATTTACCTCTCTGTAGCTATATCAAGTCTGTGATCATCTCTAACACAAACCCATATTTAAAAGAATAGCAGGAACCATATAAAATGTTCGAACTCTAGATTCACATTTTAAAACGGGGTTTACTCTCTCTCAGCATTTTTTGTTGCTGTTGTGGAGACATGACTTTTTGCCATAAAAAAAATTAATAAAACTGAAGTACCTCTGATAGTATTTCAAGTAAACAGAACATCAGCAGCAAAGCACTGTGGCTAAATATGCTGGGAACTCCAGCATACAGTCATCTGCAAATGGACAACTTCAATTCGATTCCGGGCACCATTGGACGTGCTGAGAATTCTTCTCTCTTCACGCCAGGGGTTTGCTCTTTTAAGCACTGCTCCCTGAAGGGAAGGGAAAACTAGAGAAAGAAGATTTCCAATGACCCTGCACAGATGAATGAATGTGTCAATGGTGAATATTGGTTCAGCTTTGAAACAGGGAATCCTGCAGTGGTCTCTCTGCTTCATCCCCACTAGTGAGTGCCACTATGGACCTCAATGTGAAGGAGCCTTTAGGGGACAGATAATAAATGAAAAAAACACCAATAAAATGGTTTAAGAATAATATGAAGGCATTTTTCTAACTATACCTTTAAATGACTCCTTCGTAATTTTCTCAGAGTTTCATGTCTTAAGTCTAGGCATTTGTATCACTTACACTATAAAAATAAAAGAAAAAATCCCAAGGATTCTTTTCTATTTAGTCAATATTAATTGCTAATATAACAACCATTTAATGTGCATTACTTTTTTTTTTTTTTTTTTTTGCTGTACTATAATCCCAGTCACACAATTGTTTTAACTTTCTCTCTGTTATGGTAATTTAGTCATACCTTTTCTATTGGTTTTACAGGGGGAAAAAGGCTAGAAATATACAAAAACAAACAAGAAGAGGAAAATACCGGTTCTGTTTTGTGTTCAGCTGTGTTAGAGGCAGGAATATTTGCCTAAAGTAACAGCAGAATATGCACATATCTCTGAATGCTTTTTAGTTCATTTTCATTCAGCTATCAGTCAGTCACACTACTGTGACATTATATAATTTCCTAATCATACTTAATATCCATGCTTCTATCACTAGTAAATCCAGACAACATACATTTCAATAAGCAGAAGTCTGATTATTTAAATATGGTGTAGCACAGCACTGCTCGAAAGCTATTTTTATGACTTTTTCTTCCTCACAAAAATTAATCTGTAAAGCAAAAATATATTAAACAGTACCACAGACTTCCAGTAAGCAAAACTGATTGTGACCATTCCCAATACATACTGTTTTTTTCTTGCATCTTCATTCCAAATTAATTATAGAGGTTTTTTGTCTGTAAGAGAAGTGCTAAATATTTAGTGAACTCCTTGCAATACAGTTTTCTCTCTCAGTATGTCAGAAAATATAACATACTGGTTGCTTCTCCCTCCTTTTTATATACATACGTGGTAATGAATTCCCTAGAAAAAAATCAATTCTGCACAGGTTGATATACCTTGAAACGAAGGGGCACAGTCAATCTACGTAATTTCTACATACTAAGGCTTTAATAATTTAATTAACGATACGCGTTTGAATCTGTCTTAACATTAATGCTGCTGAGAACACAACATATTTAAAAAATATCTAAGGTGAGAGATATATTAATATATACTGACCACTCTCAATTATCCATATATCCAGGGGGAAATTTGAATATGTTTGAAAACCAGGAAATTTTCAATGGAATCAATACATGTCATGAAGCACAACTGTTTCAAATGAAAGAGTTTGGATTTTCCTTTGATACTGCATGGGATTTACCTTCCTTTAAATAGTAAAGAATAAACGTAAAGTAATAACTTTAGACAATAAGTAACATCTTCATGAAATGTAGGGCAGATTTCCAATTATATAAAAATTAATTTGCTTAATCAAGCTACAAGGAGGACAACAAGTTGAACTAGAAAAAATTCCACTACATTAAATAAAAGATTATTATTCACAAGAAATATTTCCAGTGTCAAACAGCCTAAATGCAAAAATGTGGAGAAGAAAATCTATTTTTACAGCTATGTGAAAACTTCTTCTTCCACTTTATCACACCCATTTAGCAAAATACCACCGCCTCCCTCCCCTGCCCCAAGTATAACACTGAGTTAGTTTTTGAATCAATTAAATTTTAGGAGAAAATTTTCAGGTATAAGATTTAAATAAAGACAGGTTTAAAGTTTCTATATGGGTACAGTGGCTGAAATCTTTTCACTTTCTGATACCAGCTACATGTTTTGTTAGTCTATAAAGTGCTGTTGTTTTTTTCCTGTACAGACTAACTCGGCTACCCCCTGAAGGATTTAGTAAAGTTCACTGAAGAAAAAAAACTGTGTTTTGGCATAAATTTGGAATGAAATGGGTATAGATGAGTATGGCCTCCGCCTCCTCACCCATGACCTTCCCATGAATGGTTATAAATGCGAGAGGATACAAATGAGATGTTTCCCAATCCATTTCCAGGCTGCTTGACATCCACTGCTTGAGTGTTGCAAACCTTCAGCCATCAGCTGTAACAGTGCACACATGGAACAATATTTTCTCTGTCATTGGCAACCAATTTGGATGACACTAACTCTGAACAATCATGTGGCTAAACCCACACTTTATACATTATCTGTGAGCTTACCAATAAGAGCTATACATTTTAATTTCAGTCACAGTGTGAGTCTGACACGGTTTGCTGTCTTGCCAATGCACAGTGATCAGAGATAGGCCTGCACTAAAATGTTTGGATCTGTGTATAAACTCCTTCCAAGTTGGGGCTCTGTCTAAATCCAAAGTTCTAGTTCAACCCATCCCTAATATTAATTCAGTTCAAGTCAGAAATTGGATCTAAATACAGGTGCCAACAGTGTTGTAAAGGGAACCCCCCCCCTCCCCCATCTCAGGTGTTATAGGTGTTTAGGTGTAAGATGTTTAAGAATCAATGGGAGTGAGCCAAACAGGCACTTTTGAAAATCCTGCAATGTACCTATCTGTGCCTCTGGGCATCTAAAGCCTTTAAAAATCTAATGGCCAGTCTCCCTAGTAATCCTAAAATTGTGATGCTACCAGATATCCATAGCTAGATCACATGAATATCATGCTTCAAGGAACAGCATGCTGCAGCTTGAATTCACATGCTAAAAAAACTGAGTTAAACAAAGCCAAAATATTAAGCCAATTCTTTGCCATTTAAGTTAATGGAGTTACACCAGGAGATAATATGTTTTGTAATAGGTACTTAATAATAGTACCTAATCAGTATGGCAAAAATCATTTCTAGGTGACACAAGCACTTGTTTGATTTGGTAAGGCAAATTAACAGAGAATCAAAACTTAAGGGGAGAGATAAAGTGCGTCAATTTCCCACTGTTAACTAAGTGTTAATGTTTAAACAGTAGCATATAATCATCTAGTCCATCTGGGCATGCTCCCTTCAAGATATGAAATGCTTTGACCAGCCTCTGAGACTTGTGCAGTGCTAGCAATACACCTATGGACACACCTTTGAGGTTTAACTAGGAGAGAGGAGAAGAGATTATTGCACCCCATAACTAGAGTCCAAACATTTGTCACAGTACAAACTATTAATTCAAAATGAAATAAGAGTTGTTTGTAGTCTGCAAGCTAGCATTATATAGCACACCTTATAACTAAGACATACATGTTACATTTTATTTGTTTATTTAAATATATGTTACTCTTCTAGGTACTAAATAGATATAATTATATCACTGAAGGTTACAATGAATGTTCCTTCTAATCTTTTCCATCCATGTGTGGATTTTTTCCATCCATGTGCAGAATAAATGTTTATGTGCACCGAGGCATGTGTGAAAGTGCACCGCCAGTAGAAACAAAAAAAATGTAGCTGTGCGTGCTCTGCTTATCAGCTGGGCATCATTTGAATCTCTCACCACAGAAGCACACAGGGAACATTGGTTACCATCTTAACTTTTTAAAATAAAAGATTTTTGTATGCATTTAATCCAGATACAGTACAGATCAGTGTTTGAATTGAGTCAATAAGTCTACAAAGCTGATCAGGTGCAGCTTAGTTTTAATTGCATATTGTGTGCTGCTATGTATGTCAGATAGCAGCTCTGCTGAATTCGTACCTGCTTGACAATAAATCTGGAAGTTACTCAAGTGTACTGTAGCCAACTGTTAGATTTAACCACAGTCACAACATACTATTAGTGGCATTCAGCCAATCTCTCAAAAAACACAAATGACCCCAACTTTATTCTGAAAACTCAGTTTGAAAGCCAATCTATTCCCTAAAGTAATTTTCAGCACTGCTTAAAAAGCATGGAAAAATCAGATTATAGTAAATCAGGTTATGTAAATGTTACCATAATGTAACTTCCAAAATAACTTTATAGATCAATTCAAGCAAACTTCAAACACAGATATCTCACCTTTTGCACAGCACTGCACTAGAACCTGAAATAATTCTGCTCTCAAATTATCAAAATCATATAAGATGCCTGTAGAAAGTTTGATACAAAAAGATTCTTGTACACCGAATGACTTTATGTCTTGAAAGCATTACGAGAACACATTACATACAGTATCTGATCAACCTACTGAACTATATGCTGTGTTTTTTATATCTGTAGGTACAGAATAAGTGGATACCTTTAACAAACAAGCTCTTACAAGATATTACCATGATCTAGAGTATAAATCAGTTTTTCCTCTAATTTTTGCATAATGTTGTCAACTTCCACAAGAAATAAACAAAGTATCTGTTTACAGTTACCTGCAAATGAAGCACAATGCCCCATACATGTCATTACATGACACAAAACTATTGTAAGCCTGCCATAGTTCCAGAAAAAAAAAACCCACTCAGGCCAGGTCTACAATACACATCTATATGGCTACGTCTACACGGCAGGCTTTTTGCATAAGAACAACTGTTCTTGCGCAGAAACTTGCCTGCTGTCTACACTGAATGAGCGTTCTTGCGCAAGTAAATTTACAGTACAGCGCTGGAAAACAGGGCTTCTTCAGGAAGAGTTATTCCTATCCCCACGAGGAATAAGCCCTCTTGCGCAAGAACTCTTCTACAAGAAGGCAGTGTAGACAGGCAACATGATTTTCTTGCACAAGAAACTCCTATGGCTAAAATAGCCATCAGAGCTTTCTTGAGCAAAAGAGCGTCCACACTGCCATGGACGATCTTGCGCAAAAGCACATCTCTTGAACAAAAGCACATGGCAGTGTGGACGTGCTCTTGTAGAAGACCTTTTGCACAAGAACTCTTGCACAAAACAGTTCTTGCTCAAGAAGCCTGCAGTGTACATGTAGCCTATCAGTATAACTACTTTGCTCAGGGGCATGAAAAATTCACACCCTTGATTGATGTAGTTATAATGACGTAATGCACTGTAGAGACTAAATCAAACAGGAGAGTGCCTCCCATCAATATAGCTACCACCTGTTGGGAGATGGATTAATTACAATGGCAGGAGAATCACTCCCATTGGTATAGTAATATCTGTACTAAAGCTGCACTGGGGAAGATACCCGGCTGTAGAGCTGTACATGAAGGCAAGGTAAGGAATCCCCATCAGACTCTCCCATGGACTAACAAGACACAAAATCAGCAGCACACTATTAAAACATTATTAAGGTGTAAGCTGGTATATTTTAATGATGCTACCGACCCCATCACAAAATGATCAGATACATTAAAAAAATAAAATGTTCTCAACTATTTCAAAAGAAAGAACTCTGTACTACTGCTTCCATTTCTTTAGTCTTGACAATAGTGTGATTGCACCATATAGTAATTGAACAATCAGCTTACCCATTTAGCCTATTGCTTCCAAACAGTACAAAGGCTCAGATTTTTAGAGGCATTTAGGCATTGTTCCATTCAGCAATGAAGTGGCTGACTTAGGAGCTCAACTCTCTTATTTTCAAAAGTGAGTTAGGCACTTCAGCTTGCTGGCACACCTACATCACCTTTGAAAGTGAGAAACTTAGGGTTTTTTGGCATTTTACTATGCTGACAAAAGAATGCTCTCTCATTGGCGTAGTTAATCTACCTCCCGATAGGCAGTAGCTATTATGTCAATGGGAGACGCCCTCCCACTGACATAGCACTATCTACACGGCAGTGGGAAGTAGGTCTAGGGATGTTAACGCTTATCAGGTGATGCCTATCAGTTAATCGGTGGCTCAGCTGGGCTGGAGCAGACCTCGTCCCACCACAGGTGGGGGAGGGGACGGGACTCCAGCCCAGCTGGAGCAGTCCTGTGTGTCCTAGTTAAGCAATTAATTGGTTAAATACAGTGTTCAATGGGTTAACTCAGTAGTTCCCAACCATTGGTCGATGGACCAGTGGCAGGCCACAAACTCCTGCCTGCCAGGCCACGGCACCTTGCAAGGTCATACCCCCAGTTGCTAATGAGCCCACCCTCTGGGGAGCTCCCCTTTCCCTCTAAGGTGTGCACCTGTGTGCACATTAAATATTCTCCCATGGTGACTGCAGGCTGCCCTGTGGCTGGAGCTGGCCCACGGTGAGGCTGTCTCTACCATGTTGTGGGCAGCATGTTTGGGACCAGGGGGTGGAGCCTGCATGGCCTAGAGCATCCCGAGGAGGGGTGTCCATGATTTCCGCCTCTCCTCCGGCAGGTCCTGGCTTCCCCTGAGGGTTCTCCCCTGCCAGCTCCAGCCTGCACCACATCTGGCACTTCAAAACATCCCAGGGTGCCGGTCGGAGTTGTGTGGTGGGAGCCGCGCTCCCTGACTCAAGCCAGCGAGTGTCAGGGGAACTAGTACTGCCCAGCTATTGGGTGGGTGCCATGAGCCCGAAATGCACACGGGCTGAGTGACCCTGCACCTCTAGACCCTGACTGTTATCAGCCTTGGGAGGAATTCTCGAGCCACCAGAAACATTCACCCACCTGTGCTGTAGACACCGCCAATCCTGTGCATGTGTCGAGGGCTGGGCTACTGCCAGACTTGGCAGGGCAGGGGCAGGGTCTGTTACCAGATATGGAAGAGGGCTTTGCAGCATGGTAAGAGGGCTGCGTGGAGTTTGGTACAGCAACCTTAGAGCAGCTGTGACCTGTGCAGCAGCGCTCAGCTGGTGCTGGTAGGCAGCACAGGACGAGATGAGGAGAGCAGGACTAGTGCTGGGGGGCTCTGGTGGTGGGGCTAGTACTGGGGGTGTGTGGGAGTAGGGCTGGCACTGGGGGGCTTTGGGGATGAGGCTAATATTGGGTATTGGGGGCTGGCACTCGGGAGGCTCTGGGGGGTTGGGTGCAGTCGGGCTCTGGAATCAGGAGGCTGGTGCAGAGGGGGTTTGGTGAGGAGCCCTAAGAAGTGGGGGCTGGCACTGGGGGGAGTTTGGTACAGGGGTTAGTGGCTGGAGATGGGAGGTATTGAAGGGGTAAGGGGCTCTAGGGGTTAGGGCTGGCACCGGGGGACTCTGGAGGCCAGGGCTTTTGGTGGACCGGTAACATTTTATTTAAATATTTGCATATTAATTATATCAGTCCACCAAAAGTTAGTGAATGGGTATCAAAAAGGTTGGGAACCACTGAGTTAACTGATTAAACGGGATTTTACATCCCTAGTTAAGTTAGTGTAACATTCAAGGGGTATGGACATTTCACACCCTTAAGTAACATAGTTTTATTGACACACGTCTGTAGAAGCTTTAAATTCCCTCTAAGCTGCATGGCTGCCCAGCAGTCTACTATGTGCCACACACTTCAGGTGCCCTTCTCCTCCACCCGCCCCCCTCCACTATCATGCTGCTCCATCTGCACCCTGGAGCCTTCTACGTGCTGTGCAGAGCGTAGGGGAATAGGGGGGTCACTGTATCCCCCCCCCCCTTCTCCTTCCTCTGTATTCCATCTCCACAGAGTGTGGGGGGAGGGACACTAAGGGGCTCAGGAATGGAACATGGAAAGAAGCTTGCTAGTGGCTGCTGCTGTGTCTGAACAAGTAAACATCAGACTTTTGAGTGCCAATCTTCTTAAAGGGGCAATGCATCTCACACACACACACACACACACACACACGTCCATATTTCTGGACACTTCCTGCAATACACATATATTCTCTTTAATTTTCGTTTTTGACTGGTCTGTGCATTTAATAATTTTTAATTCTCTCTTACACTTAAATTTAATTCTTTAAGTAGCGAGTTCTAAATAGGGATGTGAAAGGATGGGTGAGGCTTACCAATTCCAGTTAACCGGTAACTCGTGGTGGCCGGAGCAGCTCCCCACCTGCCATGGACAGGGGGCCCACCACAAATAGGGGCTGCTCTCACCCGGAACAGCTTCTGTTCACAGGGAGCCTGAGTGCCCCACAGGCTGGGGCTGCTCCAGTGTCCAGTGCAGCCACTGTCCACAGGGACCCAGACCTGCCATACACAGGGACTACTCCACTGCAGGCTGGTAGCCAGACCCAGTGAAGGGCTCAGGGCAGAGCCCCACATTCTGGGAGGACTGGAGAGGTCCCCAACCTGGATCGCGCTTTAGTCGGTTAACTGGTTGAACTTTAGTTTAATCTAACATTTAACCAGTTAACTGATTAGAGCTAGGGATGTAAAATTCTGGTTAAAGAGGGATGTAAAATCCCAGTTAATCAGTTAACTGGTTAAATGTTATGTTTAACAGGTTAACCAATTAAGCATCATGCCAGCAGGAACCACTCCAACCTGGCTGGAGCAGTCCCCGGCCTGCGGAGTTGCCAGCTCCCTGTCCACTCCCGTGTGTGTGTGGCTGCTCCTGGCTACCAGTTAACCATTATTGAGTAAGCATCACCTTTTCACATCCCTAGTTCTAAAATGCCTAACTTGTCCTGGCGGGAATACTTATATCTAAGGTAACTTTTGAAAAATATATACTTTATCTATGTTTTCTGTCTACTGCTGGCAAATATCTGAACATTACCTCGATACTGGTGTACAAAACAAAATTCATTCTGCACTTGGATGAAACAGTGTTGTAGACCATACTTTACTCTCCTAACTCAATTAGGTATTGAACCACTGAGTGGATATCTTTCAAAATCTGGGCCTAACTTTCTTCCAGAATTGGTTGCAAAGGGTAGTAATTTACTGCTTTATATATTCGAGTGGAACATAAATTAGTGCTTAACCGAAACATCCATTGCAGCAAGTAATGAAGGTAGTCTGAACTGGTGGCTAGATGAGCTGTTTTCTTGCTACAGTAACTCAGTTAAAATACTATCTAGCTGGTTAAATGCATTTCTATTTAGACTACAGGTACTTATTTAGGACATCTAAACCATGCCTTCACTAGAGGTACTTTACTAGTATAGGATTACAGCAAAGCACTTCTAGCATGGATACACTACATAGTGGCAAAACCCAATCTCCCTTCCTCATTAGCCAAATTACACCAGTAAAAGCAACTATGCCAGCAAAAACATCTACACTAGGAATTTCTGACAGCACAGTTAAAAATCAGGGATCACACACCTGTGACCAACATGGCAATGCCTGCAGAAGTATGTAGACATGACCTGAGTTACTGCAGTGTAACAATTTTCAATAAATATTTATGTATGTAAATTCAGCATCTGAATTTGTGCATTATCTAGTGAATTAGTTAGATACAGCACCATCATCTTGGTATCTAACTATTAAATTCCTTGATTTCAAATAACCTCTAGATTTGCACCTGCACTAGGAAAACTGCTTAGCACCCCCAATTCCCATTGTCATCAACAAGAGTTGCAAATGTTCACCATCCTTCAAGATTTGCCCCAAGGTCACTATGAACATAGAAAGACCTTCTCACAATGACTGAATGGGAGTTTTATCAGTAAGTCTAATTTAACCAGTATTAGTCCCATGATTAACAGGATGCAACAATGCCAACAGGCTTGTAGTGTCATAACAACATGTAATTCCCCAAAGAATGGTGTAGTGATCATAATTACAGAGAAAGAGAGTAGATAAACAGAAATAAACACACCAACAATAATGACAACAGATATATAAGGAATCAACAAATAGTAACCAACACAGCAGAAAATTCTCCAGCGTAACAGCACAAAAACACCAAAATCCATAAGCTTAAAAAAATCCTAAAGTAACAGTGTAGAGCATTATTTAAAACTTTGCTTTAAAGTTCTGAAAGTCAAGCCTCCAAAATTTAGACCATTGCCCTCAAAAGACCAGCTCATTAGAAAACCCCAAGGTTCCATAGTGGAGTAAAGATCACACATTGTATGCAGTGTTGCAGTAACTATACCAGTCCCAGGGTATTAGAGAGACAAGGTGGGTGAGGTAATCTCTTTTATTGGACCGACTTCAGTTGATGAGACAGCTAAGTAGCTCAAAAGCTTGTCTCTCTCACCAACAGAAATTGGTTAAATAAAAGATATTAGCTCACCTACATTGTCTCTTTAAGGATTATATGGTTAGATCTAAAAATGTTTGGAGATCCATCATGACTACTTTCCACAATACTCTTTAAAATACCTAATATTTTCATTCTAAGAAGCTGAATTGCCTAGGTCAATTACATTTCATAAAAAATATATAGCGTCTACCGAAAAATATGCTGTATACTTTTTAATTCTTCCCTGTAATTTGAGAACTCAGAACTGTGGCCAAGAAAAATGAAAAAACAAACAAACAAACCCCACACTATTTTACAGCTCCTGGACTATGAATGTCCATATATTATTCTTCTGTTTGTGTTCTCTTTGCTTTTTCAATCTAAACCACAATAAGTTTTGAGTTATAATTTCATTTTCATTTTGACATGTTTGTCTTATGGCATTTGTTTCCCAAATCTCTTTTGGAAGTCTACAGCTGATTAAGCACACTTTGATGCTTAAAGTAACAAAAGTGCAGTCCAGTGGAATTAAATGCAGTCATGTTTGATGCTAAAATAATCTTATGAATGCAGAGTTTCATTGAATAATAATAATGGAAAAATCTCAGAATGATCAGACAAAAATTGTTGGGCTCAAAGAAGACCTGGAATTTTATTCTGAACCTGTCGTTAAGGACAGGCTCTCTCAACAGCTTTCCAGTGCTCCCAGCAGAACTAAAAAGCACAGAGGAGGAGGTAGCTGACAGATGGGTTGGACAATAGTGCATTTTCCTGGTGGTAAATATTGTGAAAGGAGGAAGTGGAGGATTACAATAATTTTCGGCCAAAGGGAACCTTATTGGCCAAAGTACTGGGTGCCAACAGGAATGGAATGAAAATGAAGGTATTTAAAACAGCGATGTGGGGAATGGGGGGGGGGGTCTCTGTAAGCTATACTGATGTTGCCAGTCTTAGGCTACGTCTAGATTGCAAGCCTCTTTCGAAAAAGAGCATCTAGACTGCAACCAGTACTTTCGAAAAAGCAAGCCGCTTTTTCGAAAGAGCACCCAGGCAGTCTGGATGCTCTCTTTTGAAAAAGCACAGTTTGCATTACATAGCGCCTTTTTTCAAAAGAGCACTTTTGAAAAAAGGTGTTATTCCTCGTGAAATGAGGAGTACCACCGTCGAAAGAAAAGCCGTGTTCTTTCGATTTAATTTTGAAAGAATGCAGCTGTAGTCTAGACTCAGGTGAAGTTTTTTTCGAAAATAGGCTACTTTTTTTGAAAAAACCTGCAGTCTAGACACAGCCTTAAAGGGCACCTGCAGCATTGCCCCACTTTGAAAGTGAAAATAAAATAATGGAATCTTCATCCCTCTTTCATGTACCATTTCTAGGGGTTAATTCAAGAGCGCAGTGCAGCCTTACAAAGTTGCCAAAAAAAGTTACCAGCCCAGGCACAAAATCTGCTGACATCAACCTACAGTGATGACGAATGAGTGATGATAATAATAAAAAAAAATCTTTCTAGCATATGGAAAAAAATAATTTTTGTGAATTAAGTAAAATTTGGCAGGGTTAACATAATGATTTTCGCTTTCAGAGCCGTCCAGGATGGCTGCTGCTGTGCCCCACAGTCCTTTATGGGACTCCAGAGCAGCACTGAGACTTCAGGGAAAGGTTACTGCTTCATCAGACATCATGGCAAGCACAGTGAATTACTAAAGGGTATTTCAGAACTGCTCCTATTACCTATTGTGTACACAAGGTATGACACACCAGTCCAAAATACAAGCAAAGCATATTTATATTTATATTAAAAAACCTCCTAAAAATCTAAACCTTCCAAACTCCATACCAAGTGCATTTAATCAGAGTGCCATCCAAGTAATGGGAAATTATGGGAGAATGAGGTAACTGAAGCCGTGTCTACCTTAGGAATATAAATGATTAACTGGTAAGCCTTACCCTTAACAGATAAGGCTTACCAGTTCCAGTTAACCAGTAAGAGCTGGAGCACCCCTCCCCCTGCCCTGGCGTGGAGTCCACAATAGCCTTTCTCTGTGGTGGGTCTGGCCCTGCCCACTCCCCCTGACACAGGTGACATGCTGTGGCTCCTCAGAAGCGAGGCTGGCAGGGGTTGGTGGCCTGGCTCCCAGGGAGGCTTTGCTGCAGGATCTGCAATATAAAGCTAAGCTTTATACTGCATAGCTCGCCATGCATGTAACCCCTAAGATATTTGGGTAACCTTTTAAAACCTCTTTTTACATCCCTAGTCTACACTGTTGTAAAAGTACAGACACTACATGTCCATCTAGCATTGGTATAAAGCTCAGTGTAGATGATGAGACAAGGCTTAGGCAAGGACAGCAGGGTGTCTTACACACACACGAGCTGTAGGGTATATTCCTTACCCAATTCTCCACACACCTACACAGTGCCTCTCACATTTACACTGCTATCATCTGCAGTGCAAGTTCCTGCCTCCCCAGTCCCCGCCAGAGCCTTTCCTCATCTCAATCAAAAAGCTCCACAGGGAGCTGCTGTAGCCTTTCACCCCTGATGGATACATGCTGTGGTAAGTCAATGTAGACATAGCCTGGGGTAGAAGACATTGGAATGCTTTGGCAGAGGTGACCTGGGGTGAGATGGAAGAGGTTAGGAGCCAAGAACATGTATACTTATCTAGTTCCTCAGTGTTACTCACTTCCAATCATTAAGGGTTATCAACAGCACTACACTCTTCACATGACAGCCGCCAAACAACAGGGAAGCAATACGGTTGATACCACTGGTAAAACATAAATCCTGTACATAAACATGCACACTAGTCATTCCCATCTACTTTGATACTATGAGAAAAGCTCTTTTTGGAAAGTTAAACATTTATTATTACTATTACTATAGTGCCTGGGAATTCCAGTCATGGACCAAGACCCTATTGTGCTGTGGATTGTACAAATACAAAAAAAAAATCCTTTCCCTAAAGAGCTTATAATCTAGGAATAGGATAAGATGGATACATACAGGAAGATGGGAAGAACAAGGAAACATTATGCCCTCCAGCACTACCCATACCCCTGTGTCATAACATTCTGTTGTGCTCTGAAATACCCATTTAATATATTTATTTCTAAATGGCCACTTCATATGCTATTTATACATAACCAAAAGAGCTTCTTCCTGCATGAACTTTAAGGATGTGGCACAATGGGTACAGATATTCTTTAAGGACATTGGCAATTATTGTCACCATGCCTCCTGAGAGGCAGTTCAAATTGCTTAAAACTTTGATAATGATTACTTGCTTGTATTTAAATGAAGGCCGTTTACCCTCCCATTCTCTGCTTGTATAGCGCCTTTCATGAAATGTGCCTCAAGGCCCTTTTCAAAGAACACTAATCAGTACACAAAATTATACTGAAGCAAATAACCTTGTCACAAATTCCATTACACAGTAAAAGCTAAATAAAAAATAATAGCTTTCCTGACTATACTTAAAAATATATCTCCACTTAGTGTCAAGCTTTTCAAGTTGAAGAGAATGCCACAGGAGAGCCCGGGTCCCACAGAACAGCAAGGAAAATAAAAAGCTAAGATCACCAAGTTACACTTGACCAATACCACGTTACACCTGATGAACAGACATGGCAGCTGTAAAAATCAACACATATTAAAACTGCCAGTTAATGCCAAAGCCAAATATTTTCCACAAGGAACCTTGCAGTAACAGCTGGAGTTTATGTCCTATCAGGCACACTAGCCAGCTGGGAATGGCAATAATCTACTATTGCATTAGCTGACTATTTTAAGGTTTGACTGAGCAAGATTGACACCAACCTGACAATGTTATTTAAAGGAATACTGTAACCATTTTGCTCAGCCTGCTAGTTCAAAGGGGAAGAAGCATTTCTTGCCATAAATAAGAGTAATTTCTTATCTATACACATGTACAATTTCCTAGACCAGCTCAGACAAATGAATGTACTTCCCTTACCAGCAAGTGTACACAGGAGAAAAGATATCTGATAATGTCACTCCCGTTATGTAGGGGGCTTGTTGTCTATTCACTGGCAGCCCTGAATTGTTGACTAAATACTGAACAAACTTCCGTGCCCCCACAGAAACAGGTGGGATGTCTGGGCTGGTATAGAAGTTCATGGATGCTAGAAATTACCTTTCTTTAAACAACTGGACTTTCATAGTAGCATTAAATACTGACAAAAGGAGTGGCCGGGTCTACTTAAACAGCAGATTACAGAACGGCCCCTAAAAAGGCCACAACATAAAAGGCTATTGTTTTTAATGAAGGCTGAGAAAAATTCATAAGCAAAGAGAATCCCTCTGGCTGGCATGAACAGAGGAGTAAAATCCAGCCCATACTCATGGGAATCCTGGTTTATTGATGGTTTATTTACTGGTGCTGTGACACATTTTTAACATTGCCCATATGGGGGAACACCATAGCATGAATTATCTCTGCAATCATGCCCACAGTTCTGCTCAGCAGCACTTTCTCAGCAGCACAGGCAGAAGCAGCATGAAACCAACAATTCTTCCAGGCAGAGAGAGGGTCAAACAAACAGAGATCACCCAATACCCTGAATGGAGGAAAGGTGGGGGGGGGGGGGGAGAGGGGGGAAGAGGTGTGTGTGTGTGTGTGTGTGTGTGTGTGTGTGTGTGTGTGTGTGTGTGTGTGAACAGTGGTGGGCAAAAGAAGAAATTGAGAAGAGAGAGGAGTTCAAATAAAACAAGGCAAAGAACATCAGAAACAAGAGAAAAATGCAAATCAAAACACAAGAGACAGTCTCTGCTCCCGTCTCTTTGTTTCTGCATTTCTGCCCCCTTTATTTCAGTCTGAGAATATGGGAAATAGGATTGGGGCAGGTGAGAAGTCAAATTAAAGAACAGAAATAGAAATGTTACAACTAATTTAACCTGTCACTGAATAATTAAGGACCTAAAACCACACCTTAGGATTTGTGTCTGTCCCATTATATAGTTAGGTTAGAGTGGAACAAAGGGAACAGTGGTCCTCTTTCCAACCAACAAATACGTCTCAAGCTGTGTGGTACTTCAGGCCATGACTCTGCCAAAGTTCATGAAATAGACCTTGTTTATAGAGCCCTAGCTGCCAACATTTATGCAGTTTACAGTTTATAAAAAGTGATCTTTCAGTAAGCACACAAAAACAAGTTTCCTTTTGGAGGACAAACCAACCCTTCTTGGGATCCCAATTAGAAATGTTCTCAAACTGCGGGTCAGGACCCCAAAGTGGGTCTTGATCCTCTTTTCATTGAGATCACCAGGACTGACTCAAGCTTGGTGGGGCCCAGAGCTGAGGACTGAGCCCCACCACCAAGGGTCAAAGCAGAAGTCCCAAGGCTTCAGCCCCAACTGATAGGGCTCAGCTGGGGGCTGACATCATGGTGCTTTGGTCCCTCACCCAGGACAGTGGGGCTCAGGCAGGCTCAGGCTTTGGTCCCACCTTCTGGAGTCATGTAGTAATTTTGTTATCAGAAGGGAATTGTGGTGCAATGGAAGATGAGAATCCCTGCTCTGGTCTATGATCATTTTTGCACCATTTTCTGAATTTCTGTCTGTCTGTCAATATCTTTCTTTCAATGTCATTTTCAAAACTGAAGAGAGTTATTCAGCTAGTCACACCAAGTCAGAGAGAGGGTAATCTTTTACTTCCCTGCTCTGTAACATCACTAGCTGCATATGTAGTCTAAAAATGACATTGAACTTGTGTTATAACACAGCACACTGCAAATGTACACCTACGATGTGATCCACTAATACGATATACGAGCATACATGAAGACTAAAAAATACTTCCAAAATCTAGTGCAAGCACCATCATCACTTTGTAGAAGATGCTGGGGGTTGCAGTAGCCATATTGAAGAGAAGAGCCTGCTAAAGATAACACTCTCCAAGCTTTGGTGATACTAATAAGTAATAAATTATAAGAACTTGTGTACAGACAGTTCTAAGGGTACAAGAGAAGTTAATGGTACCTCAAATCAGTTGTGTGCAGAATTCCCCTGGAGGCATTGCCCACATGTTGGATCTTAGGGAAGAAGAATATTCTAAGTACTCAGCAATTTGTTCAGAATGTAGGACCACTGCATTTTTCGTGCTGGGTTTCATAATAATTGCCAAACCTCTTTTCCTTTACTGGCAGTACCACCAGGAGATTTAGAAGATTATTCAACGTCATATGGACATTAACCTTCTTACAGTATATAAGCAGGTGGTGACAAGATGAATGAATCCCACTGGAATAGCAAGACTGGAATGGCAAAACTGACTCCAAGAAAAATACCAATTGGACTACAATCAGTATATTGGACACACAGTCTGAAATGGCATAATGGACAGAACACTGGACTCACTTCTATTCCTGGATCTACTACAGAAGCATCACAAATAGTCTGTGGCTTAGATTTCCCCAACTGTAAAATGGTGATGATAGCTACCTAAGAGGGCTGCTAGGAGACTTATCTCATTACTGTTGGTAAAAGAATTTGAAAGCCACAGATGGAAACCTCTACGGAGATAATAAAAAAATCAAGAGGAAAAACAAGAACCTGTGGGTCATTCATATCTAGATCTATATGTAGGCAACAAGGGAGTCCCAGTGTGAAACCAGAAATCTCTATAAGAAGTGGACAGCCTGCCATCATGTTTGTACTGTTCCTTCATACCCCTCATCGAGGCCTGCACACCTGACAGACCTAAACGAAGGAAATGAAACAAATGGAATATCTCTGGTGAAATCTGACACTTTAATCAAACAGTCCCAAAGAGATATCACTTCCCAAACAAGCCAATAATTATAGATGCTTTGTATGTGGGAGTTGGTGAATAGATTCTGTATTCCAAATGTCTGCGATCCACAATGGAATCCCACTGCAGGCCAACATTACACCATAGATGTTATCACATCTGCCACTAGCCCAGAAGGGCTGATTTCTTATTCCTTCCATGTAATTCTCCCAAGCACTGAAGCCTCAGCTGAAAATTCACATACTTTCAAACATATTCTCTAATACCTCCCTGTTCATTATGGGCTATGTCTCAGCTGGTACAAGTCTGTAGAGCTTCACTATAGAATATGTCAATTTACTCCAGGTGAGAATCTAGCCCTGTATGTCTTTGGGTACTGTCCACGCTCCCAGAAATATGGAGATTGTCTGAGACACACCTGGAGATGGCAGAGACCCTGTGGGGATGGCACATATTAACCTACTAGCTAATGTTGACAACAAATACACTAAGAACTCAGAGTCAAGATATATTGCATGTCATACTAAAGAGAAACAGAATGAGAAAGTAAAACTATTAATGGCAATACAATAAAAATCACTGGGGAAAATAAGCAGTAAATCAGTAGAGTACAAACTCTGAGGGAACAAAGAGATGCTCAAGGCTATCAAGTGCCTGATTCTAGAGAGTTCATTCTGCAGATATCAAGCACCAAAGTACTGAGCTGGGGGATGGAGGTAGGGTGTGAAAAGCATAAATCGTTACAGACCTTTGTGGATTTTCTGTTAGGATAGGTCTACCCTACAGCCAGAACAGAGCTCCTTGAATTGGTGTGCAGTGAAGTGGGAGGACAGTTACACCACAATGACCCTTTCAAGAGTCTTTGCTTATAAAACAAAAAAGTATAAAATACTGGAAGTTCATTGACAGAGTCTTTTACAATCATATTTCCCTCTCCTCCATAAAGGAGTAATTACAGTTGAATTTCAGACACAAAAAAGGCATAATTTCTTTTTGTAACCTAGAATAGTCCTAGAATAATGCAAAGATAACTAAGTTGAACATAATACCAAAGAACAGACCCCAGGCTGTAGATAAGGGGCCAGCAAGTCCCTTCCATCACCCATTTAAAAATATTTGAATGAGTATATATAGGTAACAGGTCCCATAACCAAAGTACATGCAGTTCCCCAGGCCAGAGCAGGTACTCCCAGTTGGGCCAATAAAGGGGGCAGGGGCTGCACTTGAGCTATAAAAAGCCCAAGGGAGCTTCAGTAAGAACAGAGTTGGAAGAGAACATGGCTGGCTGAAGGAAGAAACTGGCTGAGAGAACAGGAGGCAGGAGCAGCAGGACTGTCAGAGGCCTGGAAGAGGGGAAGGAAGAGAAAAATCTAAAGGGTGAACTTCAGACCTGGTTTGTTGGTTGGTTTATTAAGTTGGGTAATAAAATTGCCTCCAACAGACTGCAGGAATGGTAGAGGGTCAGCGGGGGATCTCAGTCGCTCTTTGATACAAGTGAGGTGGATCAGTGGTACCAAGGAAAAAGAAAATTGAAGCATGGGTTCAACTGATACCCCACCAGGTTTGAGTGCCCAGGAATCAATGAATCCAGAGTATGAAGCCTGCTCTGAGGAAGTAAAATCCACTCCACAGAACACACCCCACAATGATATTAGCCTTTTAATCCACTCCACAGAACACACCCCACAATGATATTAGCCTTTTTTTTGCAAGTGCATTGTACTGTTGATTCATATTCAATCTGTGTTCACTCTGACCCCCAGATCATCTTCAGCAATGCTACAAACTATCCAGTTATTCCCCAAATTGTAGCTGTGCATTTGATTTTTCCTGCCTTTGTGGAATATTTTGGATTTTTCTTTATTGAATTTAATCTAGTTGTATAAAGAGCAATTCTCCAATTTGCCAAGGTCATTTGGAATTCTAATCATATCCTCCAAAGTGCTTGCAGTCTTTCTGAGGTCAAGGGTTCGAGCCCAGCCCTCAACCAACGTGGACCTTGCACCCTTGGGACATAGGATGGATAAGTGGGGCCCAGAATGTAGAGCGGTTGGGGGGTTCCTTCAGAGGCACAGTGGATAAGGTACCTGCCTTCAGAGGCAGAGGTGAAGGATTTGAGCCCCACCCTCAACCAATGTGAACCTGGCAACCTTGGGACATAGGATAGATAAGGAGGGCCCAGAATGTAAGGCGGTTGGGGGAGCATTTAGAATTTTTTTTTTTTTTTTTTTTACACATAACTTTCCCCATTATTATTCAATTAATCATTGGCAATATTGAATTGTACCAGATCCCCCAAGATTGACCCCGAAGGGCCACACTAGATTAGGGATGTGAAAGGTTAACTTGTTAATCTGTAAACATCACTCTTAAAGGGTGATGCTTACCATTTCCGGTTAACCGTTTTCTCTGGAGCAGAGAAACAGGAAAAAAAGTCAAGTTATTTAACAAAATAAAAATAAAAAGGTCCAAATGACCGAATCACCAAAAACCCAATTTCATCAGTCATGGTAGATTTTATGGTAGAAGAAACACCTGCAGAATTTCTGGCATCTTCTCAGTTGACAGTTTTTCTGCAATACCTCAGCAAAAGGCTGTTTTCAGAATTGCACTGTCTCCATTGGCCAGTTGTACACAGGCAAAAAATGTCTAAAAATAAGTACACTCATCCTTCCTTTTCTCTTCCTCATCTCCTTCCTGTTTTCAACAATGTTCATATAAAACTGTTTCACATATCCACTGCTCTGGACATCTTTAACTGTCATGTGGTTCTTTTTCCAGTAAAGTAAACTGGGATTTCTAAAACCAATTAACTTCTCTGTAGGTTCTACTTTCAGAAGTGCTGATTCAGTGTTGTAGAACAGGTGAATCAATGATATCCAACAACTAAAACACAAAACAGATCAACCATTTACAGTCCTTCATTCCAGCAAGATGATAAAACACCTTCCTTTTTGCTCCTCTCTGGAACTTCCTATGGAGTATGTTCTGCCAACAGGTGAAAAAGATCTGATCAGCTGAAGCCAAAGTGAGTCTTTTGGAGAGTGATTAATTTTTATTGTGTGAATTTTTTGGTTTGCTTTGATTCCTTGCCACAGATTTCCTTTGCAAAGAGTAATAGGCATCCTCAAAAGTATCCCTTATTACCTAGTAAAGTTTGTTTCCTTACCGGTAATTTTCAACTAAACAAGTGTTCTCAGCCCATTTGTGAGACAAGGCCTACATCATTCCATGTTTTGGAGGTAGATGCTAGACCCTAATGAAGTCTCCCCATAGCCCCAAAGCTGATTTCTGGAGTTGCTTGATGACAGAGTTGAGTTACTCTTGATGTATTTACAGCTCAGACACACTGCTATAGCTCAGGACACATAAAAAACTAAGAACATTAAAAAATATTACCAAAAGAAGCTTGAAAATGCAAGTATCTCCTTCTCTCCACCCACCACAAAGCAAAATAAACAGCTGAAATGTTTGTTAGATAATCTCTCATTCACCCTTCACATATTATTCTTTGCCTTTTCAAGCCAATAAGCTGAAATAATTCTTATATAACTAAATGTGGTTTCTGATAGTGTAGCAGGTACCTGCCTGCAGATTATAAAATTACAGTTAAAGAAACCAGTTCTACCATTCTTCTACATACTTCCCTTTTCATACCAAGGACAAATCACATACTCAAGCCCTTAAGTACAAGCATCTTTATTACAAGAGAAAAGCCACATTAGTGAATGCCAAAACTTTTCTTGTAGTACCTGGTTGAAGAATGAACATTGCAATATGCCCTAAGCTTATCTACTCATGAGGAAGGGGTACACTTGGTGGAGTAAGTCCTAACTGTTATAGAGGGGCCTCTATTCAGCAACTTGTAGGCCTAAGTAATGGCTTATACTATTTATCAAAAAATAGTGGCTGTATAAGCTTGTACCCTTCTTAAATCCCTCATGTAAAACAGCACATCTCTGACCCCTAAGATGGTCTGGCTGGATGCTGAGCCTATATTCATCATTGGTGATTTTGTATTGCCACAGAAGCTTTTGGTAACCGCATGATTGCTGAACATGTAGTGCAATTCCAAGAACCAGTGCTGGGAGAGACAGCTGCTGGGTCTGGCTACCAATATACTAATTGCTGATTTTGAGAATAAAAAATGGGAATAAAAAAAATGAGAATCAACCACTCTTCACCATTCCTCAGCACCTACATTTCAATACCATACAACAACATTGGTACAACTGTGGTTCCATAAACCTGCAGCTTTATAGTAAGCCTGATGTCATAACATCTCTAGAAAAGGCCCATTATATGGTAGCATTTATTGCTTATATGAAAATGTGCATCTTTCAAACATCCTCCAGCACTATGAAACTTCTCAACTTATTTGACAGTTGCCATCTACTCAATAGATGTACAGATTAATATTGAGTTAGTTGCCATTTAGAGAGGGAGGCTGCTTGATGGACATTAGGGAAAAATGTTCTAATTGTCAAGTTGGTTGGTTAAGCACTGAAATAAATTGCGTAGGGAGGATGTAGAATCTCCATCATTAGAGATATTTAAGAGTAAGTTAGATAACATCTATCATGGATGAACTAGATGGTGCTTGGTCTTTCCATGAGTGCAGGGGACTGGATTTGATGACTACTCAAACTCCCTTTCAGTTCTAGTATTCTATGATTTGATGGTTATCTAGAATTGAAACAAACCTAAAGCTGGAGGCTTCCATTGGTGGCATTGAGCCAAACACCGTTTTTCTTTGACGTTTCATACGTGCCAATGACGTTGCCATTTGGGTCATTTTAGTGAATTGCTGAAGTTAATGGCTGATCTGGTCAAGGAATAAGCAGTGTGCATGGGTCTGTTTATTAATTTGGCCATTACCATCAAACAGTCTCCAGCTCTTTTGTAGCCTCTGAGGAGAGAAAAAACCCTACCTTATTCTGGCCCAGTGAAGCCTGGTTTGCCTTTCTTCCCTGATTCCAATATGATAAAGGTGAGCTAAACGAGGGTCAGGAATATCTGGGGTGAGAGAGTTTATGGGGAATGGTCAGTCCTCACAAGAAGCAGAGGATTTTTAGGACTTTCTTCCCTTGATGTTTACCTTGATACTGATGAAGAAGGTTGAAGGGACATTGAACTTTCAGAAATTCAACAAAGGAACTCTGGGCATTAGTGCCCCTAGAGCCTGGTCTTCCTAAGGAGAGAAGGGGTGAGATATGCATCTTTTATGAGAATCAAGAACCTCAGGTATTTTGCTTGAGAATTTGGTTGCAGGTGGTTGTGAGAATCAAAGAAACTGCATAAATAACAAATCTGGCCCTATAACACCAAACCCTAGCTGACTTCTGTAAGACTGACATACAGAGTCAGTGGGGGACAGGCTCAGATCAAGAAAGGTACTGGACTTTGATATTTTCACGAGGAGTAACGGTAGTTCGGAATAGGAACCTAGTCCGAACTACCTAGTTCGAGCCCCGTGTAGCCGCGCTGCACGGGGTTCGAAGCAGCGGGGATTTAAAAATGGCGGCTCCCCGCTTATGCTAATGAAGCCCGGGAAATTCAAATCCCGGGCTTCATTAGCAAGTGAGGTATGCATACATTACCCCGCTAGTTCGAACTAGCGGGGTAGTGTAGACATACCCTCACTGACCTATTCCTTGGAGTCTGCTGTCATGTTTAGCCAAGGTCTAGGGAAGCAGCAAGAGAAAACATGCTGGCTGTGAATTCCCACAAGACAGATTTTGCTTAGGCATGTTAGCACATGTTAGCACTTTGATGGCTGTTACCAGTGCTGGGGCCAAATGGTGAAGTAGCTGCTGGCACATGGTGCTGAAGCCTTCCTACCACACTCTTGATTTGAGCCATAGGTTCTACTTCAATAATTGGTAGTTCTGAGAAAAAATTAAAGACACGTGAATTACCTGGTACCCCTAAAATACGACCAAATGACCGTTTTCTTACCAGAACTGCTGCTAGAGCTGAAGGGTTAGAAAGAGCCAACTCCCACCTACAAAGCAGGACTAACTCTGAGTAACTTGCATTGCATGGAGCCAGAGGACTGTGCTTTAAACATGACTACCGTACTTCAGTTGTACCACTAGTTGGAGACATCAATCTTAAACCGATGGGGGATTACATGAGAGATTTTGTGTCTACCTTTGTGAGAGGAAAGATGGCCTTATGGCTGAAGACCAAGATCAAGATTCAGGTTTTAATTTTACAGTACTGCTACAGACTTTGAGCAACTCATTCAATCTCTTTGTGCCTCAGTTCCCAATCTGTAGCAGGAAGATACTTTCTTTTCCCCAGCCATTTTTGTCTGTTTAGATTGTAAACTCTTTTGGACAGGGGCAGTGTCTTACAAAGGACACGCTACTGCAATAAAAAAAGAACAACAACTGCTTCTGAAGTGTGGAATAAAGGCAGAAAGCTCACTAGTAACCTGGCTGACACAGGAATAGTACACAAGTGAAAGAAAATAATATTAATAAAATTATTTCTGAAATGTACAAGACCTCTGATTAAAAACCAAAACCAGCTGGAACTGTATGATAATCCCAGATAATAAATTGGAAATCAACAAAGTCAATAACCACCATTTATTTGCAAGAAATATCTACTCTATCCCTATTCCAAAGAGCCTTTGTACATCATGTGTACTAAGTATTGCATCGGTAATGCTTCATAGCATACTGTACCTCATACCGTAAGGGTTTTCCTGTAGATCCAAGAAATATGAACCATAGCTTTTGTATGCCAATCCAGAAAATAATCGATCATTTGCCACTTTCCCTGCTGGTGAGCTGCACTCCAGACACACATTTCAATTCCATACTGTCTAGCACTTTCTGGACAGTTCTGGTTAATTTTTAGGAGAGGAGATCATATGTTACCTGTACTGTAGTTATAAAAATAGCTAATGTAACTACATCCACACGAGTACCTGTACAAGAAACACCTAAAATCTTAATAGAAACACAGCCTCTCATATTTCCCTTTCCCTGTTCCCTCCCAGTCATTGTAAGACAAAAATATTGGAAAAACACTTCTTCCTGACAGTACTAGATTCAATAATTCAAGCATAACAAATAGTTGTAGCATAGAAAATTATGTAACTGTTTTATGGATTATTTTTCTTTATTTTGCTATTAAACTAACAACAGAATAATACAAATGGAGGGCTGGAAGGGACTCAAGAAGTCATCAAGTCCAATCCCCTGTCCTGTGGCAGGACAAAATAAACCTAGATCAGGGTTCTGCAATTTTTTAAAGAGCAGCCATATTTTGTTTTTGTCTTTGACCAAAATATTTCAAGAGCCACATCTCTCACACAAAGCTATGTAGACACATACACAAAGACAGCAGACATACAGCAGATGATGAACAAAATAGGTGATGGAATAAACTGGCCTCTGCATGAGAGTTTGGTGCATGGGGGATTCCAGGCTGGTGCAGAGGATTAGGGCACAGGAGACGGTGTGGGGTATGGGAGGGACTTTGGGTGCAGAGAGAGGGTTATGAACTGTAGCAGGTGGTTGGAAAGATGCAGGGGGTGCAAGGTGCGGGCTCTGGCCAGGAGGAACTTACCAGAAGCAGTTTCCAGCTGGCAGTGCAGCAGTTCTCAGGCAGGCTGCCTGAATGGTGTGACCTCATGCCACTCCTGGAAGCTGGCTCCTGCGGAGTATGGGGATGAGGAGATGTAGCAGGGTCTCCATGTGATGTCCACACCCCCAACCACTGCTGCCACAGCTCCCATTGGACAGCTCCCAGCCAATGGGAGCTATGAGGACGGTGATGGGGAGAAAGGGAGGAGCACATAAAAATGTAATAGAAGCCAGCGACTTCTGGGAGTGGTATATGGTAGGCAGGCAGCCTGCCTGAGACCTGTTGCATTGCTGGACTTTTAGGGTACATCTACAAAGTACCCAAAACTCAAAATAAAATATGCAAATTATGCTATGCTTAAATAGCCTATTGTGTCATTTGGCGCTGTCTACACAGAGCCAAATTCTGAAATAAAGTGCTATTTCGAGCCATCCCCTACTCCTCGTAGAATGAGGTTTACAGGGATAGAGAATAGCACATCTGCTATCTTTTGAAATAGCAGACGTTAAAAAGATGCAACCTCTGGTATCCTGAAATAACTTTGCTGTGTAGACATACCGTTAACGGCTTGAAGAGCAGAGAAAGAGCCACATTCCACACTGGAGCTAGAGGTTTCTGATCCCTGACCCAGACCAACCCTGACAAGTTTTAAGAAACCTTCCAGGGATAGGAATTCCACAATCTTCCTTGAAAACCTATTCCAGAGTTTGCTGAACCTTAGAGTTACAAAGTTTTTCCTAATACCTAACCTAAATCCCCCTTAATGCTCAACTTGTCTTATGTTCACTAGACATAGACACCAACTGATCAGTTTTATTCCAGACTTCAAATATTCTAAGAGCTGTTATCAGGTCACCCCCAGTCTTCTTGTATCAAAACTAAACCTGACCAACTTTTTCAGCCTTTCCTGAAAGTCAAGTTTTCTACAGGCTTTATCATTTTTGTTGCACTTCTCTGGACTCTCTCTGCAATTTGTCTGCCTCATTGTACACAGTACTTCAGCTAAGGCCAGTGCAAAGAAGAATGGGACAGTTCCCTCTTACATCTTTCATAGAACACTCTTGTTACTGCACACCAGATTGATATTAGTCTTTCTTGAAGATGCATAACATTGTTGACTTATATTCCACTTGCGATTCACTATGAACCTCAGATACTTTTCAGCAGATTTTTTTTTACTATCACCTTAATCCTCATTTTGTAGTTTTAGTTGTACATTTGAGTTTTTGTTTGCAAGTGAGGTACTTCACATTTGTCTTTACTGAATTGTATCTTGTTGAATTCAGAGAAATTCTCCAATTTGTCAAGGTCATTTTGAATTCTAATTCTGTCCTTCAAAGTGTTTTCACCCCCTCCAATCTTGGTGTGAGGTGCAGTTTTATAAATGTAACTTGCTACTCTCTTATCTAAGTTATGAATAAAAATACTGAATAATATCAGACCCAGTATATTTATTTTAAAGTAATTCAATCTAAACTACATATCCCTAGTTTGCTTATGAGAATGTCATGTTGGACCGTATCAAAAGCCTTACTGAAATCAAGATGTATCACATCTACTGCTTCCCCGCTATCTACTAGGCCAGTGGTTCTCAAAGTGTTCTACAGGCCCGCTTTGGGAAAGCACTGTCAGACCCAAACCACTTTGTTTACCTAAAGGCTCCCATTGGGTGGAAATGGCAAACCAGAGCCAATGGAAGCCGTGAGGTTCCATAGCTATGGAACCTTTAGTTAAACAAAGCGGTGCAGGCCCACTAAGGCTTACCCAAAGCAGGACTGTGGAACAGTTCGAGAACCACTGTACTAGGCCAATAGTGTTGACAAATGCTGGCCAATACTGGTTTGGGATGACTTGCTCTGGACAAATCCATGCTTGCTATTCCTTAAATGTTATATATATATACACAATACGATTGTTTAAAACATTTGTTCCAATATCTTTCCACATATCAAAGCGAGGCTGATGAGTCTGTAATTCCCCAGGTTCTCATTGATCCTCTTTTTAAAGGGAAGTACAATTTTTACCCTTCTTCAGTCTTCAGGAACCTCCCCCATCATTCAAGTGTTCTCAAAGTTAAGTGCTGATGGTTCCAAGATTATTTTAGCTAGTACCTTCCATAACCTAGGATGAATTTTAGTAGGCTCTTCCAATTTGAATATATCAAAGTAATATAAATATTATTTTACCTAATATTTCCCTATTTTGGCTTGCATTCTTTCCCCATTGTTAAAACTGTTTTCAGTATTTGGTCACTATTAAACTTTTTAGTGAAGGCTGATGCAAAATAGGCATGAAACACATCTTCTTTCTTAATGTCACCATGTATTAGCTCTTCTTCCTTCCTAAGTAGAGGACCTACATTTTCCTTCATCTCACTCTTGCCCCTGATATATTTTAAAGATCCTCTTCTTATTGCCTTTTATATCCTTTACCAGTTGTTACTTATTTTAGGCCTTACCCTTTCTGATTATGTATCTACGTGTGCTATTCTTTTGTACTTCTTCTTAGCAATTTGTGTACTTTTCCACTTTTTGGAGGATTTATTTTTGATTTGCAAGTTTTTAAAGCGCTCCTTATGGAATCACATTAGCCTCTTACAGTTCTTTCTATCTTTGCATCATGACTGTTTCCAGTTGTGCTTTCATATTGTATCCTTGTGAGACTGTCAGCTCTCCTGAGCTCTTTCTCCCTTCAGTTTTCTTCCCATGGGATATTACATGGTAGTTCTCTAAATATGGCAAAGTCTGACTTTTTGAAACTAGTGATTGTTAGTAGAGCAAAAAAAACAAAAACAAAAACAAATCCAGATCAGAAAATAGTTTTCTACCTACATATTAATGTTTCTTCAGAGATTGCAAGAAATTAACAAACATGGGCTACTCTGTTATGTTCACTAAGATAAATGCCTAAGCAAACAAAATTGAAAAAAGTAAATCTATAATGAAGAATTCCCACATTTTATGAAAAAAACATAATACTATCCTGTTGGTGTGCAAACTACAAGGATAAAAAATTGCCCAATAAACCAGGACATAGAAAGGGCTTTTATCAACATGAAGACATACATTAGCCAACAAGTTCCAACAAGCTGAATAATCACAAATGGAGAAAATCCTGATCCTAGCATTAATAATTAAATTAGTATTCATTGAATAACATTGATTCTAATGAATTTATTTCACATCAGTGTTGCTGTCCTATGTACTGTCATTGGATTTCCGTTGCAGGTTTCCATTACATCTTTACAGCAACGATTAGAGACTGAATCTACTCAGTACTCCCTCTTTACTAACAGGATGATATAAAGTAAGAAATTTTATTTTGAAAGTGTTCAACAGGTCAGTAAGAAGTTTTAATATTTAATGAAAATAATTTTACTGATTGAGACTATGTATTAGTTACTGAACGTGTTTGCAAATGTAAAGTTCATGAATCCTTTTCAGCTCTGGTTTCAAATTTTGTATAAAAAAAATTTAGTTTCTGCCATAAACCACATTTTGGATTGTATTCTCATTTGCAAGAGATATCACCATCACCGCCTCTCACAGAAGAATAAGGAACATGGTTCCTATTGTTGCAAAAGGGACCTGTTTTCACTAAAAAAGCCATGGCTGAAATCATACATATGTACCCAGCAGGGTAGGTCAACCTGATTATCAAGGGAAAAATCACAAAGGAACTCATGGGTAGTAGGGATGACAGAGCTCACTGAAGTCACTTTCCAGTCTCCCTAACATCCATAGATCTGTATTCTGTAATTATTGTTTAACTTTATAATGTTTCCCTATCAGCACAGTAGATAATAGGACTTATGCCAACAAGTAGAATTAACATAACTTTATTCTTTGTAACACGGGGTATTGAAATATTGAGGAAAATTGACTTGGCCATACCATTTCGTTTACATGAGTTTGCATTTGCATGAAACAATAATTAGCGCTGTCCTGTGATCTTTATCACAAGCAGACCATTTCTAATTTATGGCTGCCACTCTGCCCTGAGCTCACCAAGCATATTCTGAAAATTACAGGACAAGTCTCTGGTGAAGCATGCAGACTTGTTAAATTAGCTACTGTAGTCCCATTTGTTGACTCAGTTATGGCATGCAGTCACAAAGCCCTGATGGGGACAGAATGGAGTTCTATTCCTCCAATGGAGACTCCAAGTGGCATGCCTGTGGAAGCTCTGGGAACCATGACTTTTGCACCAGCCTGATACAGAATACTACCTTCAGCACTAAGATATGGCCTACTATGCGTGGTCACTGTAAAGTATGTACTCACACAGGAGACTGTCGTAATGTGGATAAATTATAAAATAGATATCTGCAGAACAAGGTAATTTTGATGGACAGCAAAACTGGTACCAGAAAAATCAGTCTGATCTGCTTGAGTATACCACAGTACTTGTGCAACAGTCTAAAAATACGTATGAACTCATTTACATACCATATTACCTTGCATTCATCAATGATGGAACATAACATTGCACAATCGTTTTTTGGTAAAATATCTGGTAAAATGTAAAAACAAACATGTTCATTTTCAATCCAGTTGTCATGTTCGTTTATCTAGTTGGGCAGGTACAAATCAGTGCTGTTTCAAATCCAAGTATTTGGGATTTTTAAGCAAGCGTGCTTTTCTGCTGATAAATCACTAGTTAGAAATTAGTCAATATTTATTACCACTTCCTTGCAACAAAATGTAAACCTGTGGAAGACAAATTCTTTAAATCATGCCTCTGTTGCTCAACTGTCTTTGCCCAAGAGACCTTTCCACATAATTCTTACATTATTTCACAAACATGACTCATTTGTTTTCTGGGCTACAATTGTTTTTATACTAAACATCATGTGTATCCATGTGAGCTTTACATATGGTAAAGATAGCTCATAAGTAAAACTATCCACTATCTAAATACTTCTTCATGATCAACCTGTTTAGCACACCTTTTTGGATATACAGAGCATAGAAATATAAGCATTTGAGATGCCTTTATTTGTACCTCAGCAAGTAGCAATGAATGATGATACATTGTCACAATGTAATATTATAGAACAGTTCATGTTCCTGCTTTCTTAAAAAGACTGTAATTGGCTTATCAACAAAAATGTAACCATACATTACATAAAAATGTGTGCACCTTTACACACACACACACACACACACACACAGAATGTATAATATTGAAACACATTATTTTCCCAGCTGGCATGACATGGTATGCAATTTTACACACCATGATTCACCAGTTTGTAGTAACTAGACAATGATCAGTATCACTGAAATCATTGCATGTCATCACTGTAAATGACCGCTGGTGCACATCAGTTTACACACAGGTATGTATTGGCTAAGCTTTTTATCTGTAGACAAAAATAGACAGAAGTGGGAGTTTTAAGAAGAAAAGCAAGGCAAATTATAATCCCATTTATCAGTTAGTTTGCTTGCTATGGTTTGCTTGTGACAATGTAAACAATTGGTTCCTCCTTCTCATTTGTTCTGATAAAAAGGGTGACAACTAATCACCATTCTTGTTCCTACTCTTTTTCCTCCCTTCTCTGCTTATCCAGTCTGTTACCTTCCAGTCAAGAAATATGTTAAGTCCTCTCTGGCACCCTAACGAAGAAGGCCTGTTGCCCAAACCCAGACTTCAAAATATGAAAGTCTGTGGGTCTATGATAAGCTTTCCAGTGTGTGATAGACACACTCAGGCAATGGATTCTGTATCACAGTCAAGAGCAGAGTTTCGGGAGGGTAGTGGGCCGCAGCCATGTGCACCAGGATGCAGTTTGCTTTTCATCCTGGTCCCTGGTCTATCAGGGATTGAGGAGAAAGTGCTTGCATTCCGTGCATGCCTCTCAAAACTGAGTACACCAGCCCTTGCTAAAAAGGAGTCTGCAAATGATGGAAGTGAAACTTCCCACCGCTTCCTCCAAATATCATATTCTTTTGGGGAAGGAGAAATACTCCCTAAGCACTTTAGAGTAAAGATACTTATACTGAATTACATTTGCTCTTTTAACACTTGCACTAGGGATGTAAGCAAGTAGTCAACTACTCGCAACCCCTCCCCCCGCTGCCTCTATATGAGAGGCAGCCAGGGGGCAGTGGGAGGGAACAGGAGCCTGTCCATTAGGGGCAGCAGGGCAGGAGGATAGGGATGTTGTGCCCATGTTGTGCCGAGGATTGCTGCAGACAGATTCTGCTCTGGCAATACCCCAGTGCGCGGGGGCCTCCTGCTGGGGACTGCTGCACCCCTGCATTTTAAATATAGTGAGAGTCCGATGGCTCTTACTACATTTAAAATGCAGAGCCCCAGCAGTCCAGCGTCAGCGTGAGCTGGGATTGCTCAGTCCCAGCTTGAGCCAGCTCCGGTAGCTACCCTACACTGCCTCTGCAGAGCAGCCCCCTTATTGATTCATTGTGTAGTCAATACAAATTGTATTGACTACACGATTAGCCAAATAACCACTCTTAGCTTGCACAAACAACAGCAGGTGCATTTGGGTCGCTCCTAATCTCTTCCTGTGGCACATAATAATCTAGACTCCTATGGGTTGCAACTCTTTGGTCTCATTTCGGTTGCTGGATTTAGTGTACAGGGTGCTAGATGTCGGTGGCCTGTGACATATAGAAGGTAAGATTAGATTATCTAGTGGTCTCTTCTGGCCTTAAACTCTGAGAAACATGAGCCAAAGATTCAAAAAGTAGTACAAGATAAGTAGCTTCAGGGAAGCCATGTTTAGCAAGGGGGGGTAAAAAAAAAAAAAAAAAAAAAAGGATGGATAACACACAATAGCAAGCTTATGGCTCACTAACAGTAACAAGTCCAGAAAACATCAGCTTCTGCTTTGGATGGACTTCAGAATTGCAATGAATCAGTTTGTCAAGATCTGTGTGTCCTCTTGGGAAGGGTAAAGAAGAAAAGCAGTCAGCCCTAATCCATCTGCTTCCAAGAGTACTTGCAACCTGCAGCTGACTCTATCTTCCTTGAGAAAGATTTAGAGGACTACAATACCAAGGTTGTTAGCTCTGCTGCATGTTAAGTGAGGACTTTCAGTTTGTTCTTCACTATCATGATTAATTCTTCAGTGACAGTCAGAGATCCTCGAGACTCTGTCATTTTATGCCTCACGCTGCTTTATGGATCATAAAGGTCAATCTGATCGGATCAATGAAAGATCTTGTAACCCAGAGTATTTTATGCCATGTTCACCTTCGCATGATGGTATATAATCCTCACAAGCATCTGTGTGTCTGGAGATGATCAAAACCGTAAAATTAGCTGAATTGAAGTACATTGCTCATACACTGTGCACATTATTTAAAATCTCTCTGAAAACTCATCTTTTCAGATGATCCTGTTCAAATGAACATTTTTGGATGCTTTCTATATTTCCTACTTTGCTGTCATTTTCCATTAGGTGGCTTATTTGTGATTTCAATTTTCAAAAGATCAAAAAAGATCTGATTTTAAGCAACAACCTAAACATAATGGAGCACTAAACAGCTATGAAAGATAATGGTTTTCTTCATCCTTGTAGCCTTGTGGGGGAAACCTATGTTTCTATCTCTGCTTACTAGACATGGATATTAGTGGAAAGGAACTGAAGTTGAAGAGTAACTTTCTGTGCTAAATTCTGTAACGTTCTGTTTTATTTGGTGTAACTTTAGCAGTATTAAAAGTACCACCCAGAGTGTAATGGATGAATTTAGGCAGAATGTATTTAGGCAGAGATGCTGTTGCTGCTATTTGGAATGATATGGCTCTAAATTTCACATAAAGCATAGGACATTTGTGGTATTATCTTAGCTAAATGGTCAATTAAGTAGCACTCAAATAGTGTAATTGAATTCATCACAAGTTTAGCTTTTTAAAGACATTTGAATTACACTCGCATTTGCTGTATTTTATAGCTGTTTGCTACCATGAAACAAAAATCTTTTATTTGTGCAATTTTATAACAATTATATAAGCAGTCAGTACCAACTTTACTGGGCTGCTGAAGCAGATGTGTAGATTGGAAAGCATTCAAAAAGATAAAAAAATAAAGAAAAGTAAAATAGGGTTTCAAAGAGATATTGAAACATTAACTTATCCTCTTCTGAAGCCCCTGAGATTGAAAAAATTTCCCATTGTGGTACTCTTCAGAAAAGTGTGAGCAATTGTGCAGTTACTCTCTAGTCAATCAGAATGAAGAGCAGACAGAATTATTCACTTCATAATGTACAATTGAGAGGCATCCTAATGTACCAAGACACTGGCTTTGTTGCTGTCAGCCCTAGTAGAGATATATACCGATAGTTTTCTCATCACTCTCCAAAACAGCTCCATGTGTTTGAAACATGTAATTCAGCTTCAACGACCAGCAGCAATTTGTATACTCGGATAATAAAGTTTGTTGACAATTAAGATTCCTTCTTTCTAGGCCCAATCCCACAGGTATCGGTGCAAACAGGACAGACACTATTACCATTGACAGGGTAACATTTAAGGTATCTGGTAACTTAAGCGTAAATGCTGTTGAGATAAATTGATGGATTGTTTTTTTTAAAGGAAAACCAACTTCTAAAAATGGAATAGCCTGAATTTTCCTTCTTTACACCTGTAAAAGAATGGAAAAGATGTTCTGCTTCTCTTTTGATACTAGAAAAGTCTCGAGAGAAATGCTACTGAACATCTTCTTAGCTCCCTGTGCGCACACACCATTCTGAGAGCTATTCAGCTTCAACTTTGCTGCTGTCGCCACTAAAAACTGTCTGAAGAGTCTGGGAAAGAGCCTGTATGTGTGCTCCATCCAGCACAGTGGATGACTGACAAGATATCATGCTAATACATGGGATTGGAAGTATGGCTACGTATCTGACTATACAAAAAATCTGGAACTGAACTTAATGGAAGGTTTCCTATTGACTCTGTTGGGATTAGGACATGACACAAAATATCATCAAATGGACAAGGTAAACAAAACTTAGAAAAATGTTCCTTTTAAAATCTCTAGATCTTTCAGTTATAGCAATTTGCCATGTTGCTTATAACCATAATAGATATGAACATTTTCAGAAGGAAATATTTTCAGGTTGATAATGGCTCTAGAAGAACATATTATACAAGGATATTGCCTCAAAGCATGTGAGAGTGATTTTCTGTTATTTAACATGTGAATGTTACATGCAAATTCATATTCACTTATATCTAACACATGGTAGAATGCACATAAATAAGTTTCTTTTGTACGCTTATGTAGGTCATTGGGAGTTGTACAATCCATACTCTGAAAATGATATACCCAGCAGGACACAAAAATAATTTAAAAGCAACAGAAGTCATTGTAAAAGTACCAGGAAACATAAATATTTTATTTGGTTTTATTAACACAGGTAGTTTTCAGGTGGAACTCAAGCAACATAAGTACAAAGCAATGTACAAATGCTAATCAGTTTTACCTTTCCCAGTACTCTATCTGGGTTAACTATTTAACAACATTTAAATAAACCAACCTACATCAAAATGATCTTCTCTTTAAAAATTACATATGCTCTACCTGCATTGTGGACACAGCCTCAAGAAGTCATGTAAAATTTTTAAAAGTGATAGATCTAAATCTAGTTCAATTACCTTGCACATTTCAGTCTCTAAAGAAAAAATATTAGCACACACTCTTCCTGAATACTGAAATGTAGTGTATATATATACACAAATACACATTTTAAAACACCCTCATCATAAAGTCTGACACTGAAGCTTACTAGATACTTAATATTTATATACCTGTTGTAAACATGTCTTTTCACGGCAAGTGTTCTGGCTCTTTGGCTAGTAGGCCTTCTCTGATAATCTGGTGTGAATCAACTTCCTCCGCCCCAAACATTAAAAAGGTATTATCAACTTTCTAGTATGTCAGAAAGCCAAATAAATATATACTGTTTATAAGCCCTCTATAGTGCTTTGAGTACAATAAAGAAGTGTACTATGTTAAGTGGCAGTAGCTAAACAATCTTTATTGGACACAAAGGACTACAGTATTGTTATATTCCTTATAAGTGGATATTTAAATATATATTATTAAAACTAGCACTTTTTTCTTTTTTTACTGTAGCACTTTAAAAAATATATTAACTTTTCCAAATCATCCCACATTTTGATGGTTTGGAAATTTTCTAGTTCACTTTATATCAGTTTCCTCAAAAATTATGCCAACAGTTCAGTAAGTGCTCAGATGAGAGTTTCTTTTGGAAGTGGTCTTACTGAATAGCTATTGTACCTTATTAAAACCTTCAATTAAAAGACTAAAAAAGAAAACCTAAGAAAGATTACATTAAATCCATAAGAAAAACCTTTTATTGATATTGATTCTTGGTAACAGGTCCTCTTATCTTTATTACATTTTATTTTATATTAATAACCATATATTTTAAACTTACAGGCTTCATGCCTGAATAATCTTAACATACACATTCTAGTTATATTGTACAAAAATATATAACTAAAAGAAAAAGGTTTAAGAAATGTATATCCACTTTATATGTCTTGGGTTTGATGAGTTTGGAGTACCTTCTTGACCTCAATGGAAGAGTCTTCAACTAAGAAAAAAGGTAAGCACTTAACCATGATATTGTTAGCTAACATGGCAACCAATACAAAACAAAATCCTAGTGAATACTAAGAATGTAAAAACCTGTTTAATTGGTTAACCAGTTAGAAGGGGAGAATGTGTGTGTGTGTGGGGGGGGGAGTTAACTATAGGGTAGTTTTTCTAACTGTATTTGCATATCTAGTATTTGTGGGATGTGCAAATTGAATCACAGCAGCAAATTGAATCCCTTTGATTGGATGCAAAGGGAAAACATGAATCTTACAGTCAATATTGTGTGCAATCAGTGCACACTTCACGTATCCTTTTTTTATGTGTGTGTCACTTTAGTAATACTGGTAGGGAAAAACAATGTGAATGGAAACTAGTGGAATCTGGCAACCCTGAACGTGGGTAACAGTATTCAAAACAAAAAACAAATAGTCTGGGAGCACTTTAAAGACTAACAAAATATGTAAATTGTATCATGAGCTTTTGTGTGCCCACAAAAGTTCATGATACCATCTACATATTTTGTTAGTGTTAAAGTGCTACCTATTTGTTGTTTTTAAGTTTTTCCTGTTACAGACTAACTCAGCTACCCCTCTGAAGCTAGTAAATAAAATGTCTCGCAGGCCACTAATAGAACCACAATAGGCCATATATAGCCCACAAAGATTGCCCACCACTAGTCTAAAATGAAAATAATGGGTTTTTTTAAAACATGTTAGCTCCAAGATTTTGCTCTTTCATTTTTCTAACAGAAAATTAATGTAACATAGCTATGGCGAAATAAAATCATTTTCAGTTCCTCTCAACACTTTAATATGATCAATCTGAGAGAAAAACAAATTTCAAAATCTTAGAATTAAGCAGCAATGAGCTCTGCCTGTGTTGACCTTATTTAAGGATCAGATCATGGCCTTAGAACCTGGACCAATGAATGCTAGCTAGCAGGACTTTTATAGGTTTACATAGTATCTACTTGTAAGTGAAGTGGAAAAACTGAAACATATTTGTTCTCAAATTTCTGTAAGTCAGGGGAACAATAATTTTCCTTGTAAGAACATTAGTTTTATTTTCTTAAAATAACACCCGAGAGGCTTCTATCCCTATTTTCTTCCAAAGCTATACTACCTAGCACTAGCATTTGAAAACAGAAATTAAAAAGTACTATAACTATTATACCAGTGAACATGGTCATTACTAGGATCCTGGTAGACTCTATTCCATTCCTACTCATTTGCACCTCACTTTAAGCACCAGTCTTTCACACACCATTAAACAGCTGATACTTAAAAAAATAGTACCTACTTATTCCCCATGTTACCATCCTTCCCAGCCCCCCAATACACTTAAAATTCTTTAAAGAATCATAAATTAGGGTAATAACTTTGTTGATTACCTAGAGTTGAAAGGTTTCCTCTCATCCTGTGCATTGCCAGGCAAGATCAGCTGAGTTCTTCAGTCTAGCAATCCTCAAACATAGTCATCAAAGGCAAGAATGTCACTGGCAGAGGATCTCCAATTTTAATTCCCTTCCCACACCAACCCAACTAAAGATTGATGATCTCTAATGTATTGTACAGGCCTGTTGTTTCTCCAGCTTTTGCCTTAGATTGGTTTTGGAATGGATAGTTCAAAGGGAGTGCAGTTATAATTGGGGTGAAAGAAGGTTCTTCAGCTTCTTTTCTTAAAAATCTTTTGTACTGAGTTTTGAATGCACGCACTGAGATCTTTTTGTTTTAACTGGGGCGCACACATGTACACATAGGAGCAACAAGCTGGACTCATAAAACTATTTATACAGTGTTTTTGTAACGGTGTCAGTCCCAGGATATTAGAGAAACAAGGTGAGTGAGGTAATATCTTTTATTGGATCAACTTCTGTTGGTGAAAGAGACAAGCTTTCAAGTTTACCTAAAACTATGTAATGTAAGATATAGTTTCATGATCACCAGTTGGGTGAAGAGCCCCCATTTCAGAAAACAACTTATGAAAAAGTGAAGGATTTTGATCTGCAAAGTCAGCAACAATATTCTCATTCACTATTTTATAGGTGACAGCACTGAGGATTTTTGCTGGGTCCTCCTGAATGCCTCATTTTGTTTGTGGTGCCTATCAGCAGTGATATTGGTAACTCTAATCAGATACTATCATACAGCAATGATAGTATGTAATAACCTTCCAAAATCTTGGACGTAGATCCTGGGATACTTTGTGCTCACTTCGGGTGTGTCTAGACTACATGCCTCCTTCAACGGAGGCATGTAGATTAGCCAGATCGGAAGAGGGAAATGAAGCCGCGATTAAAATAATTGCGGCTTCATTTAAATTTAAATGGCTGCCCCGATCTGCCGATCAGCTGTTTGTCGGCAGATCGGGGCAGTCTGGACGTGACGCGCCGACAAAGAAGCCTTTCTTCATCGGCACAGGTAAGCCTCGTGAAACCAGGTTTACCTGTGCCGATGAAGAAAGGCTTCTTTGTCGGCGCGTCGCGTCCAGACTGCCCCGATCTGCCGACAAACAGCTGATCGGCAGATCGGGGCAGCCATTTAAATTTAAATGAAGCCGCGATTATTTTAATTGCGGCTTCATTTCCCTCTTCCGATCTGGCTAATCTACATGCCTCCGTTGAAGGAGGCATGTAGTCTAGACACACCCTTCATGCCACATTCCCAGTATATTCAGGTTTTAAGCCAACTGAGCTGGTCATAGGGTAATGACCCCCAAGGCAGAGCCACTATGGCAGCTCCCATGCTATTTTCCCTTTCTGCTAGAGTTGTAGCGCACATTATGGACACTTTCCAACTAATCCTCATTTGCCATTTGGCGTGAGAGTGGGATTATTGGAAGCTAGTATATGGCTGCTCTAACTCACATATGGAGAAACAAAAGGAAAAACTATGTAGCACTTTAAAGACTAACAAAATGGTTTAATAGGTGATGAGCTTTCGTGGGCCAGACCCAAAAGTGCTACATAGTTTTTCCTTTTGTTTTTGCAAGATCAGACTAGCACGGTTACCTCGGTATTACTATTCACATATGGAGGACAGACCCGCCCCCCCCTCAACTAACCCAAGGCAAGGATAGTCTAAAAACCTACTTTGCATGCTCATTCCACAAACGATGCTGTGCACTTCTCTGTTGCAGCCACGGATCTAGACCTTGGCCTCTCTTGCCATCTCAGAAGAACAAACTAATTCAGACATACCCTTGGGGAAATTCAGGGTTTATTGCCTGGAAACTGTAAGCTTAGCAACTGGACAGTGATGTACAAGATTCACTTTCTGAATAGTTTGTATTTTAGACAGGACTGTTAGAATGAAGAAAGACAAAGGTCTGGTCTACGCTGAGAGTTAAGTTTCTAACTTAATCGCAGTAGAACTATTTTCTAAACAATGAATCCACACCACTAAGCCAGTTCCATTGACTTTAAGGGCCATTAAAGTCAATTTCGGTACTCCTGTTTTCATGAAGAGTAACGCTAAATTCAACCTCGCATGGTTGAATTTAACTGCCATAAACTTTCACTTTATGGCAGTGCAGATGCAGTGCTGTGAAAGTCAACATTCTTGGCCTCTGGGAGCAGTCCCACACTGCCTCACTGTGACCACTCAGGCCTGGACTTGCGACTCTACTGCAAGTCTAGGTAAGCAGGAAAAACCCTGGGAACATTTGAATTTCATTTCCTGTGTGGCCAGCATGGTGAGCAGACCTCAGAGCATACACACACCTGAGCAGCACGTGAGTTTCCAGGGTCACAAACAAGCACAAACATGTAGCATGCAGGAGATCATGGACCTCACTGCTGTCTGGGGAAAGGAATCTGTTATTGCAGAACTGCAAAAATCTGTGCCAAGATCACAAAGGTAATGGAGGAAAAAGGATATGCCAAGGATGTCCAGCAGTGCTGAGTGAAAATAAAGGAGCTGAGGCAGTCATACTAAAAGACAAAGGAGGCAAACGGACAGTCTGGATCATTGCCACAAACATGCTGCTTCTATGAGCAGTTGCATGCAATCCATGGGGGGACCCAACCCGACACTCCTGAGGCAGCAGCATGGAGGACAGCATGGATGAGGAAGAAGAGAGAATGGTTAACAGGCAAGCAGGGTAACCCATGTCATCGAGAGCCAAGAACTTTTTATATGTTTGGAGACAATCCCCTCCTCCCAGGACATCACACAGTCAGGCACTGATTCCAGGGAGGGCATCCTGGTGAGTTCACATTTATCATAATAAAAGTGGGTTAAGGCAATTGGGTTTGATCAGCGGTGGCCACTATCTGAGGAGGTCCCTGGAACATCTTGTTAATATGTCTGGAGACAGAGCAGGAATCCTCCCTGCATATCACCATAAAGCTCTCAGGGTACATCTACACTTGCTCCCTAGTTCGAATTAGAGATGCAAATATAGGTGACCGAAATTGCTAATGAAGCGGGGATTCAAAAAATGAGGAGCAGCGTTAGTTCGAACCAAGGGGTTTGGTTTGAACTAACGCATCCTGGCACATACTTTCACTTTCGAAATAGCTGTTGAGTGGAGAAAAGCGCTGGCGAGATCATGCTAATGAATCACAGGATATTTAAATCCCCGCTTCATTAGCAATTTCGGTCACCTATATTTGCATCCCTAGTTCAAACTAGGGAGCAAGTGTAGACGTACCCTCACAGACTAACTCTTTCATCCTTCTCACAAGAGTTCGGGGGGCGGGGGGAGGAGGAGGCTTCCTTATTCCATCCTCCACAGTGGGACACCTTCCTACGCCAAGCCAGCAATAAATGGTTTGATGTCATCGCAACACAAATCATTACAGCATAATGTCCAGAATTCTGACCACATTGAGTCAGCATATGCTCCCTCTCACTCTGCAAGATTCGGAGAAGACTGATACTGTGCATGGCAACCTGGATGAAGCTGGAGAAGCTATTAGCTGATGTCTCTGTAGTAATCCTCCATCTTCATGAACTGGGCTTGTTTAGTTTGGAAAAAAGAAGATTAAGGGGGGACATGATAGCGGTTTTCAAATATCTAAAAGGGTGTCACAAGGAGGAAGGAGAAAATTTGTTCCTCTTGGTTTCTGAGGACAGGACAAGGAGTAATGGGCTTAAAGTGCAGCAGGGGAGGTTTAGATTGGACATTAGGAAAAAATTCCTAACTGTCAGGGTGGTCAAATATTGGAATAAATTGCCAAGGGAGGTGGTGGAATCTCCTTCTCTGGAGATATTTAAGAACAGGTTAGATAGACATCTGTCAGGGATGGTGTAGACGGAGCTTGATCCTGCCTTGAGGGCGGGGGGCTGGACTCGATGACCTCTCGAGGTCCCTTCCAGTCCTATCATTCTATGATTCTATGATTCTCTTCCCCACTGAAGCACAGCTTGAAACGCATCCCATGCTACAGCAGGAAGGCAAAGTTTCACTCCCCCCAGCAAACAGGGGATGCTGAACTCTTGGGCATTGCATGAGCCCCTGTCCTGCAACCACACCTGGATGTGGACAAGGAGGCTGTTCCAGCCCAGCCAAGCCTTCCACAACATGCCATAGGTGGGAGGATTGTTCCAACCCAGTCAGGCTGAAGCACCATACGGTGCAGTTAGCCCAGCCAGACTTGCATGCCCCCCACCCGCAGCAAAGTTGGACCAGGCAGGTTGGAGCAGCCTCTCACTCATGGCACACCCCATCGGTGGGGTGGCAGCTCCAGCCAAGCTGTGCCCATTGCGGACTTCTCTGGGCAGTCCAGGCTGAGCCCATTGTACTCCGCCGCAGGTGGGGGAAAGTGAAGAGCAGCCCCCCACCAATTAATTGGCTACCCTGGTAATCATGCCAGTAAGGGGCATGCTTACCTGGTAATCAATTAACCCTTTCATCCCTACTCCACTATGTATAAACTGAAAAGTCAGCCCTTCAGTTTTCGTTACTGCAGGAACAGCGGTGAGACTTTTGGGCGCCCCACCAATGCCTCCAGCTGTCCCACTGGCACAAATCCACAGGTGAAAATGGACTAGGGATGTCCTGTTCAAAGAGCAAATGCAATCCGTCCACATGGACCAGGAACGTGTAACCAAGGGGAAGAATAAGCTACTAGAGAAGATGCACGTGGAGTGGAAGGACAGGAGAGTATGCAAGGATCTGGAAGTGAGGAAGCATGGTGAATGTGATGGACCACATAGAGGCTTTCCAGGATGCCTACCAACATTCCCACCTCACCGAGTTCCATAGCCTCCTCTCCCAGGGGCTCTACTACATGTGGGTGAGGAGGATAAGTCAAGGGCAGCCTCACACTCAATCCCCAGGGACATGTTGTAAAGCAAAAGGCTGTCTTCACAATTGTGATCATCTTCCTGCCCCCAAAGCTCCTCCACTGGACTCCCTTTCTGTCCTCGCTCTGTTCCCTAAATAAAAATACATGATTTCTGAACAACAGTTTCTTTATTGCTCATGTTGAAGCTGGGGGGGGGGGGGGGGGAGGGGGGAGGAGAGGTTTACAGGCAAGCACAATGAATTCAGGGGCACCTAGTTAAGAAAAACGTGCATGACTCTCAAATCTGCCCATTCAGAAGCTATCTTTCAAAGCCTCTCCAGTCTTCAGTTTCCCTTTGCTGTGCTTTCCTTATTGCTCTCGTGTCTGGCTGTTCATCATCACTGGCTAGAGACTGTCGCCCAGCTCTCCACCCTGGCATGTAAAACTTTCCCCCTTACTCTCACAAATATTATGGAGCACACAGCAGACTGACACAACAATGGGAACGTTGCTTTCGCTGAGCTCTAACTTAGTCAGTAGACTCCTAAGTCATCCCTTTAAATGCCCAAAAGCACACTCAACTACCATTGGGCACTTGCTCAGCTTGTATAAGGATGTACAACCTGTATAAGAACTGCTCCTTATTGTGGTCCTGACTGCCTATATACAGCTTCATGAGCTATAGGAAAAAGGGGTAGGCTAGGTCTCCAAGGATCACTACTGGCATTTCAATACCTATGCATATAATCTTAAAATTAAAGTTTCTAGAACCTTGGAGAAAACACATTATTTTTGATTACATATAACATGAATAAATACAGAAAAACAGGAATGGCCACATTGGGTCAGACCAAAGGTTCATCTAGCCTAGTATCCTACCTTCTAACAGTGACCCAAATGCTCCAGAGGGAATGAACAGAACAGGCAATCATCTAGTGATCTACCTCTATCGCCCATTCCCAGCTTCTGACAAACAGAGGCAAGGGGACACCATTCTGCCCATATTGGCTAATATCCATTGATGGACCTATCCTCCATGAATTTATCTGGCTTGTTTTTTAATCCTGTCAAAGTCCAGGCCTGCACAACATCCTCTGACAAGAAGTTCCACAGGTTGACTGTGTGTTGTGTGAAGAAATACTTATTTTTGTTTGTTTGAAATTTGCTATCTATTAATTTCATTTGGTGACCCCTAGTACCTGTGTTATGGAAACAAATAAATAACTTTTCCTTATTTACTTTCTCCACACCAGTCATGATTTTATAGACCTCTAAAGTCTTGTTACTGTTTAGTTTATCAATTTGCTCCAAAACCTCCTCTACTGACACTTCAGTCTGGGTCAGTTCCTCAGATCTGTCTCTAAAAAGAAAGGCTCAGGGTTGAAAATCTCCTCACATACTCAGCCATGAAGATTGCTGCAAAGAATACATTTAGTTTCACCGCAATAACCTCATCGTCTTTGAGGGCTCCTTTGCCATTTCAATTGTCCAGGTTGTTTAGCAGCCTTCCTGCTTTCTGACATACTTAAAAAAAAGTTTTGCTATCACTTTTTGAGTTAGCTGTTCTTCAAATTCTTTTTTTGCCTAATTATATTTATACTCTTAATTTGACAGAGTATGCTCCTTTCTATTTTCCTTATTAGATTTTAATTTACACTTTTCAAACAATACTTCTTTAATCTCTCACAGCTTTTTGGTTGTTAAACCATGGCGACTTTTTTTTTAAACCTTCTTACTGGGTTTTTTTAATTTTAGGTAAACATTTAAGTTGAGCCTCTATTATGTTGTATTTCAAAAGTTCCCATGCAGCTTGTAGGGATTTCACTTTTAGCATTGTACCTTTCTAATTTCAGATTTTTTTTACTACATTTGATTATATACATTCTTTCATATATAGTGCCAATCCCCAACCAGCATGACCTGTTCTGTCTTTCCAATATATTCTGTACCCTGGTATTACTGTGTCCCATTGATTATCCTCATTCCACTAAATTTCTGTGATGCCTATTATAGCAAGATCCTCATTCAATACAGAACTAGTGTTAGGAGCAAAAGGAGGATGCAGGCAGAAGCCCAGCAGCAGAGTGGGGGCTATCCAGTTTATTGCACCCTATGTAACATGTCTGATTACCTGCCATATGGATAGGTGGCATGTGTGTGCATTCAGTGCCAGGAGCTCCTGGCCCTCAGAGACCACATATGGGCTTTGGAGAACATGGTGGCTGAACCAGATGGACCTAATGGAGGGAGAAAAGGACACAGGTGAGACCTTCTAGGACACAGTAGAACGGTCCCATGCTGGTCACAGAGCCTCTGTGCTACTTAGCAGGGTGAAAGGCTCAGGGAAGGAGAATATCTGACTGGATCATAGGGAAATGATCCCATAACTGGGGCCCTCTTTCCAGATAATACTGTGATATCCTCTCGTACTGAGGATACCTCTCTGGAGGAGAGAACTTGAGTTATTAGGGAAAGGCAGATGTTAATAATGGGAGATTCAATTATTAAAAACATAGATAGCTGGGTTTGTGAGGACCAGGAGAACCAAATGGTGACTTACCTGCCCGGTGCAAAGATTGTATATTTCTCGAGACATCTAGATAGACTTATGTGTAGTGCTGGAGAAGAGCCAGTGGTCATGGAATATGTAGTTACCAATGACATAATGAAGGATAGGAGAGAGTCCTGGAGACTGAATTTAGGCTGGTAGGAAAGAGACTGAAACCCAGGACCTCAATGGTAGTGTTTTCTGAAATGCTTCCAGTTTCATGCGCAGGGCCAAGTAGTCAGGCAGAACTGCAGGGTCTCAATGTGTGGATGAGACGATGTTGTAGGGAGTAGGGGTTTAGATTTTAGGAATTGGGGAACTTTTGGAAAAGGGGAAACCTACACAGGAAGGATGGGGTCCACCTAAACCAAAATGGAACTAGACCGTTAGCACTTAAAATTAAAAAGGTCATAGAAAAGCTGGAGGAAAGCTGACAGGTGCTGAGGAGCACATGGATCGGACAGAGATATCCCCTAGGGAAGAGTCTATTAGAGATTCTCCATGCCCTAGTGAAGGTGGAGTGGATGGAAGATGATAAAATATGGGTAATATCCAATGAAAAACTGTCAAGTAAAAAAAAATCCTATTCAATCACATCATGTAATGGTAGACAGCTAAATAGTGACAAGCATTCAAAAGTGCTTATATACAAATGCTACATGTCTAAATAATAAGATGGGTGAACTAGAGTGTCTCATATTGAATGAGGATATTCATACAATGGGCATTATAGAAACTCGGTGAAATTAGGCTAATCAATGGGACACAGTAATACTAAGGTACTAAAATATATCAGAAATACATATTTACAGGTCCTAACATGCAAATGTATCTTCCTATATATGACAGGGACAAAGCCTGCATGCAAATTGTTCATCAAAGACATGAAACCTACTATAAATGCAATTAAAATAAGATTCAAACGTTTAACAAACGGAGAAGGGGTACTGAATACTCTCCTAAGGGCACCATTTGGTCTAGGGACAGCCCTTACTTGCCAATAATTTCACATTAAAAGCCCCCTGTCTAAAGCATCAGAATCAAAAACAAATATATTATTCTACACATTAAAATCATGCAACACTGTATTCTGCTGCAATATTATGCCACAAGAAGGTATTTTGCATAAAATTTTCAAAAGCTTCAGAAGGGTAGCCGAGTTTGTTTTTTTTAAGTTTTTCCACTTACAGACTATGAATAGTCTACAACAGACATGGGCAAAATGTGGCCCGGGGGTCGGATCCGTCCCACCAAGCCACCGGAACCAGCCCGCAGACACCCCTGCCACCTCTGGCTTGTAGCTACCATAGTTTAAAACCCAGTCCCTGCGGGTCTCTGCTGTGGAGGGAGGGAGAGGCTTTAAGCAGTCTCCCCACCCCCAGCCCAACCCTCAGCTCCTATTGGCTGGAAACAGCCATCCAGTTGGAACTGAGGGTATGTCTACACTACCCTCCGGTACGAACTAGGGGGGGTAATGTAGTCATACGGAGTTGCAAATAAAGCCCGGGATTTGAATTTCCCGGGCTTCATTTGCATGAAGCCGCCCAGTGCCATTTTTAAATACCGGCTAGTTCGGACTCCGTGCCGCGTGGCTACATGAACTAGGTGTTCCACGAGGCATTCCACGAGGCGTACAGCTAGTTCGGATAGGAAGCCTAATCCGAACTAGCTAGTCCGTGCCGCGTGTAGCCGTACGGCACGGAGTCCAAACTAGCTGGCATTTAAAAATGGCGCTGGCCGGCTTCATGCAAATGAAGCCCAGGAAATTCAAATCCCGGGCTTCATTTGCAACTCCGTATGACTACATTACTCCCCCTAGTTCGAACTAGGGGGGTAGTGTAGACATACCCTGAGAGATTGGCTTGAGTGACAGGGGCAATGCAAGCCTCTTCCCCCCATGCTGAGTTGAGTGCCAAGAGGAGGAAGGAGGCTGCATTTTCCAATGGGCTGGGGCTGCAGCAGACAGGGAGCCCAGCCTGGCTCCGGGGCACTGCAGCCTGCTGGCCAGAAGACACCTAGGTAAACTCCTCCCAGCCAGTGCCTGCCTCTGGTATCCCAACCCCTCCTGCACCCCAACTCCCTCCCTCAGGTCACCATCCAAACCCTCTGCGCCCCCCCGCCCCAGGTCATAACTCCCTTCCAGACCAATACCCCCTCTAAAACCCTTCCCCCCAGGCCAGAATCCTCTCCTGCATCCACACTCCCTCCCTGGCCCTACATCCCAATCCCCTGACTCAGGCCACAGCCCCCTTCTTCACCCAAACACTCTCTCAGACCCCACACTCTCTCCTGCACCACAGTCCCTTACCCCGTGCACCCTTCTGCACCCAACCTTGACCCCGCACACCCTCCACAGAAAAGTGTGGCCCTTGACCACTTACCAAAATCTTGGATTGGCCCCCCACCAAAATTTATTGCCCACCCCTGGTCTAGCAGCACTGTAAAAACCAGCAAAACATGTAGATGCTATCATGAGCTTTCATGGGCACAAACCACTTCTTCAGATGAATGTAGAAACTGCAAGGCCCATATTGCAAAGATATAAAAAAATGTATTTTGAGAAAGTGCAGCATGTATTTACAGTATTGATTAAGGCAGGGGAATTTGGAACATTCTAAAACACTTGAAGCCCAACAATTCGATACACTCAATCAAAATTTACTGCCAACTTCTGTAGAGGCAACTTCAATTTTGGTGTGTTCTCTCACACATGATGTTCTGAAACAGTTAAGTAACATAAAAAAATAGTTTACACAGCATTACATAATCCATTCACTGCTTTTGATCCCCCTTGGGAGTGACCCAAATTCACATGGTCCTACTGTGACATGTTTTGTATTTACATATTTGAATGAGCTAAAGCAACATTAAAATAAAAGTCACGTTCAATAAAGGAAAGTACTTGGCTACCTAAGAAGCTCAAGAGCATCAGTTATTCCAGTAAAGGTTCATAAAGCTGGCTCAAGAGTCACCTATTTCAGAAAATAAATTATAAAGACATGAAGGACTCCTAAATCCATCTTTTTGGTGGATCTGCTATCATAGGTGCAGAACAAATGCAGATCTGTGCTTGAGAATGGCAAAAGAGAAGCATAAAAACTTAAACCAGCTGAATTCTTCCCAACAACATACTGGGTATATGCAATAGATCAACGTCTCATGGAGAGACAACTGCAAGCATCCTACATTCTTCTCACACGTCCAGATTCAGATATCCATAACATGAATACATGTTCCTATCCTCCATACAGCTTCACTGACCAAATGATTTTAACTGATCATTACAGACTATCACAATTTCCTGGGTGGTCTCCTTCTGCCTCCTACTTCTGTTACACATTATTTTAATAGAAGAATTAGTCCTAGTAACCATTAGAAATAAGCAGACTTCAAAGTGTTCACAAGTTTGCTTCAGATGAGCATCCAAAAGTAGAAAAGATTTCATGAAAAGCTTCTCAGAGTCCCCCACAAGGCTCAAAATCCTCCCACCCCTAAGATAACCACACTGGGCTTTTGGAAAGCATGGCTGAAGAACTCTCTTTCTCCCCCATCTTCTGATAGATCTCCTTTTCCAGAAAGTCTGTGTCATTTTGTGGGACATTGCAGGCAGCAACACAAACCTCCAGTTTTCACCAAGTGCAGCTCACTCATCTATCAGGAAACTGTAGCATTTCTTTATGGAATTTTGGAAGGACAGATAGGGTAGGATCAGTGCTTTTTTTTGTTAAAAAAAATAAAATAAAAAGTGCCAGTGCTCTAGAGGAAAAGTTGTTGAGGAAAAAAAAAAAAGGCGGTGGGGCATTGCCCTTTTAAGAGACACAGCCCCTTTAAGAAACACCAACTGTCAGACATTTTCATTACAGTGGTGCTGGTACGCTCCATTCTTTCCAGGTAAGCTCTGACTGGAGGTGCCGGTACCGGACAGTATCGTCACAAAAAAAAAAGCACTGGGTAGGACACTTAACCAGACCTTTTGGGACCTACAAAATGGATTAGTCTCAGAGGTAGGAAGTGCCAGGTCATTTTTAGGTTAGATAAACCCATTTATCCATACTTAGTATTGCTATGGACTGATGAATAAGTTATTTTTTACTATATTAGTCGACATCCTAGGCCTATGCATTTGAATACACAACCACTCACTTTATACAAAGGAACAGTACCACAAAAAAGCTTTGTAAGTAATTCATATCCATATCTACAGATTTAAATATATACAAGCATGTGCGTATTTATAGTAAGGCTGTTGAGTAGCAAGTAAATGACTAATCATATACTGGATACAATTTGTATAAAGTACATGATTAGTCATTAAGGGACTGCTGCAGCTCTGCAGTTTAAATGTAGTAAGAGCCAGGCATGCAGGCAGCTCAGCATCTGCTACATTTAAACTGCAAAGCCACAGTGGGGGGGGGGGGAGGACCCGGCATGAGCAGGGCTCTCACTACATTTAAAAGGCAGAGCTGCAGTATTGCTCTGCCTCCCCATCATCCACACACACACACACACACACACACACACACACACACACACACACACACACACACACTCACACACACACACACACACACCCCCTACCTCAGAGATAGTGCTGGAGGAACTGGATTTTAAGCTGGCTCCCCCAGCACTGGCTCCTACTTGCCCCCTTGCTGCTTCTGATATAGAGGCAGCAACGGGCGAAAAGTGTGTGTGTGGGGTAGGGAATGCAATTAGTCAACTTGACAACCTGACAAGCCTAGGCTTATGTTCTTACACCCACACTGTGAAGATGGAGAAAAATACTCTAGTTTATATACAGGGAAACGGAGGCACACAAATAATATGAGTCACTTGAGGATGCACATAAGATCTGTGGAAGAACGGGAAAGAAAAGCCCAGATCTCCCAGTTCCCAGTCCTGTGCTTCAGCTACTACACAAGTCTTCAACTCTTACTTTTTGTGTATCTTCTTCCATTCTTGGTTGTAATATTCAAAGGGAAAACCTTTTAAATTACAGAGAATAAGCAATTTACTAAAGCTAATGAAGATACTTGTGCTTTTTATAGAAAACAAACAAAAACACCCCACTTCATCTCACACAAAATGAGACGTGTAATTAATAAGACACTGAAAAGGAAAAACAGTTCACATATATCAGGTTAATGACTATCTGCCAGTCTACTGTAATTTTTAATTCCCAGGTTTTTTTAAAAGGCCATTCATAAAATTATATTAGAGGTGCCTGTCTTCTATTAATGTTATGTCATCTGACATCCAGTCAGTGGAAGATAAAAAATATGGCATTAACTTTTAGCAGTGGAATGAAATGAACATGTAGAGTGGTACAAGGTGACCCAGCCTAGCTTAACTGAGTACCAAACTATAATAAAGTAAAACCTATGATCTTTATCATAGAAAAAAAAAAGAGTAAAACTTGCAAAGACCAATTTAAATGAATCATGCATATTTGTTGAGAGCAGATGAGTCCACTATAACTACAAGAGCCTTGCAAGAGCAGCAATATAGATAGGGTGAACCAAGTCCTGGTGGATCAGCTTTTACAGAATTTCATCCTTCTGCTACTACCCATTTTCCCTATAACAAAAGGAGACCGGACTCAATGACCTCTCGAGGTCCCTTTCAGTCCTAGTGGTCTATGATTCTATGAAAATCCTACATAAAGAGTCCCAAATCTAAGCATTACTCTATGCACAAAGTAACACTGTATCAGACTTTTCATCTTATTCCCAGAGATTAATGAGTGGCAGCTCCAATGGTAGCCCACAGTTGAAAAAAGAAAACTCTTATCAGGTTGGGTGTGTATTTAATGATGTTCTAGCATGAGAAGTTGCCTAGCATTAAGATGTAAACTCCGATTTAATTGGTGAACTGGTTAAACATTGTTTATCCAGTTACAAGGGAGTGAAGAGGAGCCACTCAATCCCTTCCTGCCACAGGCAGGGGCAGCCCCTATCTGTGGCGGGCCCCCCCATGGGGCTGTGGCAGTCCTTTGCCCGCAGCAGGCGGGGAGCTGCTCCAGCCCCCACCAATTAAATTCAACCATTAAGGGTGAAGCTTACCAGTCAACCAGTTAAACCTTCACATCTCCAGAGAAGATCACACAACAAAGGGCTTTCACTGTTGCAAAATTTTGACCACAGTTTATAGATGAGATCTGGCATTGACTGCTATAACCTCTTCTGGTCTGGCCTCACCAGTGGGCAGGTTATTCCACATCTGCCCACTGTAAGATTCTTACACCTTCTTCTGAAGCATATGGAATTGGTTGCTGTCTTCCACCTTGGCTTCCTATAGTTCTTCAGCACCACATTTAAATTCCTTACTTTCCATGCTCAACTCCACTCTTGTCTTTAATCTTGTCCCTAGTTGCCCCCTTCACTCCCTACTTGTACCCCATGTTCTGCAAACACTTTGTCTCTCTGCTGGCATACAAACTAGCACCAGGTTTGGGGAGTTGAGCAGAACTTTCACAAGGGTCAAAACATGGCCGACCTGAGACAAGATATAACTTTCAGATGAAACCAGGTGGATCTGGCAGAATTTTGTTGTGAATTCTTGCAGTCATTTGAATCCAAAATTTGTGAACTCATCTGAAGCAACACCTTAAAAAAAAAGAGATGCATACAAAACCCTATGAATTCAATGCCGATGCATTTTGTGCAGCTCTGCTTTCCTCAGAAATATCTCCTAATTACTTTAAGAAACTGATTGTATTAATACCCATTCACAGCACACCTGAAAAAATGCCAATGCAGTTCAATGAGGCACTTCAGTTGTTTCATTCTCCTTTGGGTGAGACAATCTAAACATCTTAGAGTTAGTTACTTACTCACTCATTTACTGCTCACAGGCTCTGCTTTAGCACTTCAGACAGCTCAATTTCATCTGAGACAAACACTTTCCATTTTTAAGTGTGGGGAAATTCACTAGCACTCTATTGAAGGAATGAAGAGCTACTTAAATTTACAGAAAAAACCTGCAAAAAACAGTAGAAACACTAACATTTTTCAAAACATTATTCATAAATTAACATAGGTGATTAACACAGAGCAGAGCACAGACAATGCATTAAGCATACCAATTGCAAATCAGAACAACTCTACAGTAACCCCAAAAGTGATGTCTAGATATTAACTTGCCCTGTTTGCAATGTGACACTGCAATGTCACAACCGTCATCATATGTTGATTCAATATGACAATGTGATCACAACCTCAATGCCAGGACATTATGATTGTTTGATTCTGGAAGTTTACTCAATAGAATGGATCCCATTCAACTAGGAAAATCTGTGTAACAAAACAGAATTTTGCCCAATATTTACCTTTCCTCTACCTTCACTCCTCACAACTTGGAGATAGGAGGAGCTAAAGATTTTTCTTCCCATCTTCTTCATCCACTTCCTTTCCGGTTCCTAAGGCAGAGTATTTTCCCTCTCACCTTGCTTGTCATTTTCTGAATATTTGAAAACATGCTGTGTGCGCCTAGATGCATGAGTTAGCACTAGATCCATACCTCCCTAAATCTGTGTGACAAGCAGATAAAGAGATTCTGAAATCAAGCTCCAAAACTCCAAAAGTACCATGGCTCTCTAAAGTGACTTGCTCAATATGATGGGTGTAGAACCAAAATGGAGTCTTCAGCTTACAATAAAAAAAAAAAAGAGGGTGGGTGCTCACCAGGAATACTTTAACTTCTACTTCTCTTCATCACTCAGACACTGAGTAGTATGTTTTCAAAGTACTTGTGGAGAAAACTTAACCATGTAACTCACAGGGACAGGTTCTGATCTCAGTTACACTAAATCCAGAGCAACTCCATCAACCTTCATCTGAATTCCTGATTTGAACTGGCTTTACTGACCCAGAACCTCATGCTGATGTAAATTAGTATACTTGCATTATCTATATGAGCTGGGTATTTGGCCCACTGATTTTAAGTGTTATTTCAGCTTCTGTAACATGCTGACAGAATTCTATCAGAAATTGTACAATTCCATTGTGTACAATAGACATGCCCGGCATATATGGCATCACGCACTCCAGAATTGGTTGAAAGTGATCACAAAGTTAAAAATCACGAACACATACTCCTTTATAAATATATCCTACAATATCTAGAGATGGTATCAAAACTTCAGTAATATGCAGTTTCTTAGCCACTCCACCCAGATTCATGCCAGCAAAACAAGCCAAAAGAACATATTTGGACAGAAAACCAATATCTTTGTATAATAACATGGTAATAAAAATCTTTACCAATTATCCCAGTATTTTCTCAAAATAGGCATACTCTCTTTCATGCCTTAACTTTATGTTTTCCTTTGCCCTATATCAAAGCACCAACATAATTATCCCCTATAAGGTTGACTGAGATCGTGATTATTTAACTTTTTTTTTTATTTGTGGAATTTAGGCGAGACTGTTTCAAGCTTTTTATCAAAGTAATGGCTTGATTGGCTTTAGCATTTTTTTTAATTGTTAAAAAAATAAGAGAGTTGTCTAACAAACAGAAAGGGAGGTTAAATACTTTAATTACCCATTTGCAAGAAAAAAAAAATTCATTCAAACATGGAAGCAATGTCAAGGGGCTCCTAATTTTGGAGCCAATTCTGAAGATTTAATGACACTGCCATGTAACAGAAAATGTAACCCACAGCTACATGGTATTAAGACATATTCTTGGTCAATTTAGTAACATATACAAGTAGCCTTTATAATGTTTTACTTCTCTTTACAAGTTTTAAATGTGGACTTGTCTTTAAAATGCTGAACACTTTCAAAAAAGCATCAGGTTTAACTTTCTTCACATGGTGCCTCATTCTCCTGTGACACATCTGAAAGAGGTTTGTAGTGTTTACCTAGAGACATTATATAGGTCGGCTCACACAAGCGGACCCTGATTCAGGACATCATCCTGATTTAGGCAGAGGGCTGCTGCAGCCCTGTGGGGCTGTTCTCTCCCAACCCATGTGGGCTGGGAGTCAGTCGCCTTGCATGCATGGGAAAGGCAGGGAGTTGAAGTGCATGCATGGGGGGAAAGGTTTGTAATCTGGGAGTCGGCACCCTTGTGTGGAGCTGGAAGCGGCAGCTGTCCGCCTTCCCCCGTTCCATAGCCGCCTCCACTGCCCAATGGAGATGGAGCAGCCCCTGCCCAAGGCACAGCAGCCACTCCAGCCTGGTCCTGGTGGCTACTCAAGCCCAATGGGCTGGAACACCCCTCCTCTTCCACACACCCCCATCCAGTCCCATTTAATCAGCTAACTAATTAAATGGGATTTTACATCCCTAGTCAGAATTTTTGAGGTGGATGAGTTTTCAGATTTAGTTACTGCTACAAACTTCCCCCACAGAATGATTCCATGGCTCTTGCACTTATACTTAGGCAGGTTTCATTTGTATAATTATTCCTATTTGAAATATTCCTAATTGCAGTCTTCAGTAGTGCACCATCCCTTAAGGAAAATATCGTACAGCATTTATTGAAAATCATAACTTTTAAAAAAAGGCATTTTCAACTATTCTATGGAATTTAACTGAGGATTTTACCACATCTATAGAATGATTTTTCAAAGCTACAGCAAAGTATTAAATTCTATTGGTTAAGAGTAATTTCTGTAGAATCCTACGGTTTCATCCCCCACCCCCTTTTTTTTTTGTTTTAATAAATTACTAACAGTTGTCCATTTTGTTAAAAAAAGTTTCCCCTGAACTGGCCTGACTAGTCTGTTTTAATGTTCGTTCAGTTAATGCCTTCTTTGTTTGTATTGAAGAGTTTCATATTATGTACACATTCTCTATAGGCTTCAGAAATTAAACACCTTTATTTTGTATTGGTACATTCCCGTGTCATGCCCAAAACTGTGGTCTTTACAAACTGGGATTTTGGGGTGCACAGTACTTCTGGATCAGGACCTAAAATCTTTTTCATAATCATCACAAACTTAAATTTTCCAAATCTTTACCCACAGTTGTGCCCCTAAAGTCCAACCTAGCTGCTCCCTCCTGTACTTTTCATTTTTCCAATATTCTTTTCCTAACGCTGTGCTCAGAAATATGCAGAATATGCCCAGATTTTACCAAAATTACATCATCATGTAGGTCACTTCAGCTATTTGTCTTGTGTGGCACTTTTTAACATGGCAGGCAAAGTTTTCACATCAACAACTACAGTGTGTTACGTATACTTGAAAGAAGTGGTGAGGGTTTTATTATTATTAGGTCTTTATGTTAAGCTTTCACCATTTTGTAATGTTAATGATCAGTAACCATGGGATCATGGAAAGACTTTCTTTAAACCTGCAGACGCATTCAGTGATAAAATATTCTCACAGTATCAGAACTGACGAAACATGCAATGCATGTTAAAATTTACTCTGTGACTGACTTATAAGAACACTGCATATTATGCATAGGTTACTCGTAAGGTTCTTTAAGGGATGTTAAATGCTACACAAACTTTATACGGCATGTTTGGAACTACTAATGTATCAGATTTTATACTTTAGTGATGGTTCAGCTGGTATTATTTCTTTTTAAAGAACTAGATTGTGATTAATTGCAGTCCATGATTATGTACACGAAAAGGATTGGTTTGAACCTTTGCCCTAGACATACACCAGGGTAAAAGGGAAGATACAAAGGTTATGACTTAATAGTTTTGCTTAAATAAACTGTGACATCTCTTAATAGACCCAAACAATGTTTGTGTGTTTATTAGGTACATTTTTTACTTTCTAAAGTACGAAGTGATTCATGTACAATGAAATGGACCAGTCAAATAGGTAACTGAGTTTGAGAGTGTTTGTGTTATTCCATCACTTGAAATATGATTAGATTCTCCACACCATTTTTAAAATGCTATAGTCTCCATTTACGTCTGTTCCATTGACCTTCTAAAACTTCACTATATTGTACAACTAAAGTTGTAGTAACATATACATCAGTATTAAACATAATATTGTATGAGACACTGTACCTGCTATTGATGTACTGTATCAGTTTTTTAACTCCCCATTTTAGGTGCTGACATTTGTCATGATTTGTGAATGTCCATAAGTGAACTTTCCCAAACATCTCATCAAATCTCAGCCACTGCTTTTGAGTGTGGTTTGCTGGTATGGTTGTTGGGAAAAGGAGGTGAAGGGAATATACCCAGGCTACATATATTACTTTCAGAAGTATTGTGCATCCCTAACTCGGCATCTAAAACAATCTGGGTCAAATATGGCTTATTTTTTAGATCTCTGAAAGAACAGGGAATTGGCATGGGAGTTATTTTTCAAAGATCTTTTATGCATGCACAACAGGGCTATTTTAAGGATTTCAAACTAACTGTAGGAACTCTGGAATCTGAAAACAGCAGTTTTAATCTCACTTTCTGATCATTCTGTTTTAAGTCTGTTCATCTGTCACGATCAGGGAGATCTTCAACTGAACTTTGAAAAGACTTTACCAACTATACAAAAGTTTAAAGTATGCCTGCAATCTGATAAAACAAGTCAAAGTCATCACTATCATCATCCATCTGCTACTCACTGGCAGTAATACTATTTTACACTTTAACTATTATTTTGTTAGGCCTCAACACCTTTTTTAAAAGGTAAGAAAATATTATTTCCCTTTGAACACTAGGATAAATGAAACTCAGGGTACATCTACACTTGAACCCTAGTTCGAACTAGGAGTAACGTTAGTTCGAACCAAAGGGTTTGGTTCAAACTAACGCGTCCCAACGAGCACTTTCACTTTCGAAACAGCTGTTGAACGAAGTAACGCTCTGGCGAGCTCATGCTAATGAAGCATGGGATATTTAAATCCCTGCTTCATTAGCAATTTCGGTCACCTACATTTGCATCCCTAGTTTGAACAAGGGTGCAAGTGTAGACGTACCCTCAGAGAAGCTAAGTGACCTATCCAAGAACCAACATATTTGTCTGTCTTTAGGTCCATGCCTCACAGAAAAAGCACTTCATCTCTCTGGGAAATAGGAATAATATTTACCCACCTTTGTAAAACCCCAAGATGTTTACAGATGGAAGTAGTTTTAAGATTATGAACACTTACATTTGAATGATCGACATGTTGATATTTTCCTAAGCTTCTTAGTTGTTTGTAGTGTAGTGATTCTGGTCCCACGATTTAAGAGAGATGAGGTAGCTAAATACAAGTTTAGCTAAGGCATTTTGGTTCCTTCCCCAGACTAGAAGAAGAGCTCAGTGTAGCTCAAAAGTCTGTACCTTCCACCAACAGATGTTGTGCAATAAAAGATATTAGCTCACCCACATTATCTTTTGAGTTTTAATCACATTATGAAAATGATTGGATTTGTTTTAAATGTAGCACAGCTTTGGAGTCATTTATACAATTTAATCAATGATTTCCCTATTTAGCACACCTCAGGGCTTCAGCACCATTGTCTAACATCAATGAAAACGTTCAGCTCTTTGGAACCCCAGAAGAGCAGAGTTCAATTAGTCTTATTTCATCACAGTAGGAATGTTAAGGAAATAAGCTTAGCGTATTTATATGTCAGAATGTGAAATACTTTGACAATTCAAGCTTTATTTTAGAGAGCAGGTAGAGTCTGTTCTCTTCTAAGAACAGTTTTTAAAATGAACATAGCTGAGAGAAATGAGTGTAGATGCTTTTAACACTATGTCTCAATGCCTGTGAAATTGTATTACTGCAAATACTCATTTTTGTCATCAATGGCGGATTTAATCCCAAGAGAAAAACAGAAAGTAAATATGTATCTAAAATGAGTGGAAGTTTTGATTTCCTGTTTGGTATTTTTATTTAAAATGCACCCACAGTGATTTTCTAATTAACACAGAATGCTGCAAAACCTACAGGAGAACAAATCACACCACTCCCAAGAGCTGTGCCAAACCCACCAAGGCTTCATTTGCAATACCAACCAAACCCTACAGGGTACTGGAAGTAAACCAACTCCTGTAGTTTTGAGGGGAGAATCATATTTAATGAACCACAACTCCCCATTGAAAACCCATAAGAAGCACCTATGATCCTCCCTCTTCAATTTCCCATAAGTACTGAGTGCCCCAAAACCTTTCAAAACCAGGGTTCTGCAAGAAAATTGCTTGCTATCCAATGGGAAAGTGGAAGCCATTCTTCCCAGAATAAAGCCAAAGGAAGGCATAGACCATCTGTGTATTAGGGATATAAAATCCTATTTAAGTTTAACCAGTTAACCGATTAAGCAGGATCCCACACGGGGGACTGCTTCAATTACAGGGCACTTCCCACTCCTGCCCTGGCTCTCACCCCGGCCCACAGCATGGTGGGTCCAGTGGAGGTGCTCCCAGGGTGCTGGTTAACTGCTACCTGGTAAGCATCACCCACTAAAGGTAATGTTTAACAGTTAACAAGTTACCCGTTCATATCCCTACTGTGTATGCGGGTGTCAAGCTTTTAAGATACGGGAAAGACAACTGGTCAATTTTACAGATTACAGTAAAATAAAAGCTTGCAATAAAAGCTTGACATCTATTCCCTCCCATCTCTTCCTTTGTCCGTCTTGCAAATTTAGATTATAAATTCTTCAGGCAAGTACTCTCTCTTAGTACATGTTTGTGCAGTGCCCAATTTCTGTTAGTCCTGTAGGTGCTACTATAAATTAATTAAATAAACAAAAATTATTAATAAAGTCTGCATGGGATCTGAACCTCACATCCATATATGGTTCAAGCCAACTCAAAGCAAATAGTTCACACTCTAAATTATGTCCACTCCACCGGTGACATTTAAGGATTTTCCACTTATTTTCACTATTACAAGAGGTTTTTTTCATAGCAAACCACATTGTAAATTGGGTTTTATTTATTAAAACCACTGACATCATTGAGAAATTATCTAGCTACACATGTAGAGGATTGAGCACAGGGTCCAGTGCCAATAGCCCTTGGGTTTTAATTCCAGTTCTGATACAGAATTCTCCTATGCCCTTGGAAAAAACACTTCAGCACTTACCCTGGAAAGATTTAAGCACATGCTTAACTTGCGTAATACGAAGACATGTTTAGAGCTAAGCACGTGTACAACTCTTGACAGGACTGGTTTTAATCCCTGTGGTTCCTGTGTGTACAGTGAGAATAACATTTACTTGAAAGGCTGTCCCAGGGATTGATGTCTACCACGTTCCAATTCTTCAACTGAGAACACACACAGAGACTGCTGTTCCCACATAGAGTTCTGTGCAGATGCAGCTGTCTACTTGTGTCCTATCAGTTATAGGATCCAGGCCCATACAAGTGCTAACATTTAATATAGTAGCACTTTCAGATTGTTACATGCTGCAGTTGTTAAGTAATCATGTCTTCCAAAGCCTCCAGTACCAGGCATAATATGAGAAATGCATTCAAAATAGCAGTGCAATATAAATTAATATATACACACACACACAATTCTAGAACTCACAAGGGATGTTAAATTGCGTGTAATCAGATAATCAAGTAGTCGATGGAATTTCCATCGACTACGTGATTAGTTGATAAGAGGAAAAACTGCAGAGCCACGGCCAGGAGTTAATACATTTTAAAGGCAGAGCCGCAGCAGGGCTCTTCACACATTTAAAAAGCAGAGCCACACGGGGGGGGGGGGGGGAAAGGGGAGAGAGAATAGAAACAAGTTGGGAATCAGCTGATTCCTGGCTCACTCCCAGTCCCCCTCCCTCCACCCACTGCACTTCTGCCGGCCCTGTGCCCTAGGATGGAGCTGGGGGGGGGGGGGGGGAAAGAGTCCTGGCTTATAAACTGGATCCCCCTAGCACAGGCTCCTCTTCCCCTCCCCCTTGCTGCCTCTCTCTGATAGAGATGAAGCAAGGGGTGGGGGAGAGTGACTAGTGAGTCACTACTTGACTACCTGATAAACATATGCTTATCAGGTAGTCGACTAGTTGCTTATATCCCTAGAACTCATAGCTATGCAGGGGATAAGAGAGAAAGAGAGTACTGCACTTTCTAGCTTTCTGCAGACTTTTGTCCAAAAGCTCCTTGGGAGAAGAAGCAAGAAAAAAAAATATGTGAAGGTGCAATTTTGAAGAGCTCAGCCAAGTCACAGCTTTTGGTCTCCTGAAAAATCCCACAAAAACTATTTGACTGATGTCATCAAATTCAAATAATTCACCTGATGTCACACCAGAGATGCCAGAAACGAACATCTGAAAAATTATTATTTTGATCCAATTGTTAAGAGAGAATTACAGCAAAAACTGCACTTTTCACCGCTATTAAAGCAGTGACCTTGACAACACTCTTTTCTGCTGGACTTATATCATCAAGCCTATTAATCAGATGGCAGTTCAAACTCTTGTGCTTCAAATAGTCGACCCTGGCTAGTGCTTTAATTACTAGTATTAAATGGTAATTAAACTTGAATGTGAAAAGTCTTAATTTTTTAAAAAATAAGTGTAAAATTCAGTAATTTAATAATGAGTCATATTCTTTATTGTGTTTCAGCATGGACACCGAGGATGCAGCAATTTACTATTGACAAGCACTAAAGGAGCAGGTCATTTCACAAGTATAGTGTGGACAAAGGTGAACCGAGCAACTGATGAAATCTGTGGCCAAGGCGAAATAGCAATCTCTGAGCCAAATGGTAATAAAGTTACTGAAATGAAGCAATGTAACTTCTAAAGTGAACTGTCATAAGCAAGACACAGGTTTCAAAATGCCCTGTCTAAAGTAATTAAAACACTAGTTCTTAAGGAACAATCAAAATGTTCCTCCACTGCTGACTTTATGCAGACTGAACCAAACACCAAAGATAATAAAGTAAAACCAAGTAAAAATGCAATGGCCATATAGAAAATTAATTACAATGCCATTGTAATTAATTTTCAATATGTTTGTCAGTCTAAAAACTCCTCCTAAATGTTATACAGCTTCCTCTTATCATAATTTAAAGCAACGTAAGGGTTTGGATGTGCCTGGAATGGCATTGCTTCTCATAAAACCATACAGAATCACCAGAAAGGTGTAAGGGTGTGGTTGGGGCATGCCCTTCCCCTCCCCCATCCGGGAATACCCCCAGCCCTGAGCATCCCTCTCCCCAGGCACCCTTTAGGGAAGGAGGAGAGGGGCTGCATTGCTGCTGTTTCTCTTCATCAGGGAGCAAGGGGAAAGTGCATAGTTTACAGGCAGTCCCCAGGTTACATGGATCCGACTTACATCGGATCCCTACTTACAAACGGGGTGAGGCAACCCCGCACTAGCTGCTTCCCCCCAGCAGACCAGGGAGACGCGAAGCTAGCGTCCCCCCCGCAGCAAACCAAGGAGACGCGGAGCAGCTTTTCTCAGCAGACACCTCAGCTTGAGAATAAAGGACTGAGGGAAGTGAGGTGCGGGAGAATAAAACTGAGCTCTGGAGAAATGTTTGGCTAGAATATCCCCTACAATATGTACCAGTTCCGACTTACATACAAATTCAACTTAAGAACAAACCTACAGTCCCTATCTTGTACGTAACCCGGGGACTGCCTGTACTGCATTCTTTACTCTAGCTGGAGAGCATAGGAGGCATACCTGGGTGGTCGACAAATGCATTTGATGTCGGCACCTGCGCGTCCAGACTACCGCGCTGAGCGGACAAACAGCTGATCGGCTCAGCGCGGCAGCCATGTAAATTTAAATGAAGCGGCGATTATTTAAATCGCCGCTTCATTTTCCCATGCCTGGTAGCCTAATCTACATGCCTCTGCCAACAGAGGCATGTAGTCTAGACGTCGCCAAAGGAATCATATATACTGAGTCAAATTTCAATATTCCTTGTTAACCAAAAAGAAACTCAGTCCCCTCATCTATTAATGACACTGATAATTTTAATAATTGGGAAGACACTATTGTCTAGAGAATTGGCAGTACACTAGGAATAAGGAAAATTGAGCACTGCTCCTACCTCTGCTACTAATATGCTGGGTAACCTTGCACAAGTCACTTCACTTCTTATTTCTTTTTCCTCCTAACTAACCTGTGTCTGTCTTGGTTATTTAGAGCGCAACCTATTTGTAGCAAGACCAGTCTCTCATTATGTGTTTTTACAATGCTTAGCACAATGGGACAGTCATTTTAACTGAGCCTTGTAAATGCGACTGTAAAACAAAACAATAAAAATTCATTTCAAGAATCTGAAAACATGCTATCCAAATTTATTCAGTGTTCTATACTATTCTGATCATTGTGGCTGCATTCCATATACAAATGTGTAACCTATGATGGCGTTTTAATATTAATGTCTGATGTGCAGTGGTTTGAGGGACTGAAATTTTTGATTTTCCTAAAATTAAGAACACCTATAACACATCATCTAATACTACTAATAATGGAATTATCCACCTATACATACATAATTTTAACCCATATGTATTCTGAATAATGTGTCTAAAAGGAAACACACGGAAGTCCATTTGGTTTAAGGCCTGATGCATCAAAGCACTTAAGCATGTATTTAACTTTAAGGACATGAGTAGCCCCATTAAAGCCTTTCAAGTTAGATATATGCGTAAATAGCTTTCTGAACTGCTACCTTACAGAATAGGTGAGCTCAATGGTTTTGCATCACATCTCCAATATTTATTATTGAACAATACAATTTTTAAAAGAACATGTTAGCTGCTTATATTACACATAAATGATCAATAGTAGAAAAAAGAGCAAATATATTAGTCTTTTAAATGCAAAAGAAGAACAAAACATTTTTTAAAGTATGAAATATTTCCTTCACAAGAAACATCTTTAAATATATTATATCCTTTTTATTTAGGTGATAAAACTATAAAACTTTCTTTACACCAAGTGCCTTCCCTAAACACGTGCAAACAGCATATGTGAATAAGTTCTATAAATTATTATTCATGTGTAATGTAAAAGTATTTTTCCAAATACATACATTTAAAAATTATATACACCTTTAAATAAATTTAATAACTGCATTTACCTTTAGCAAAAACAAAAACACATATCCCTCTCAGAAGAATGAAGCAATAGTACAAACAGAAAAAAATAATTGTATACAAAATAATTTTGGATAGCAAAACTAATCTGTATTTTCAAATAATATTCAAACTGTGTTAAAGGGCATATGAACAATAGAAACTAGTAATATATTTACACAGAAGTAAACATTAATTGAATTTTGAAATTTAGGCTTAAGTGGGGAAGAAAAATTATTGAAAGGTAATCAAGATTTGGTTTCTAAAGGCCACATGCAATATTGATACCTCTCAATCCTCTATATTTTAACAAAACATAATTTAATAATGACATGAACTAACTTTTAGCTCATTTTTTAAAGTCTGGTGGGTTTTGTTTTGTTTTGTTTGAAAACATATTAGACCATGCCCAAAGTATTCTGAAAGTGACAGAAATTAAAAGCAGAATTAATTTTCATGCTAAGCAACAATGGAAGGCTTCCACACATTTATTTTGCTGATGGTCCAACTTTGTATATCACTGCAGATAGAACTACATGCCCTGAAGAATGGGAAACAAGTCTATCCAGAATCAAGTATTGTCTATAATTATATACCAGGCGTGATGGTGGGCTAATGGCCCCAGCCATGTCACATGATTTCTATTCAACCTTTGAAGCTAAAAAGGAAGAAAAGGAACCGAGGTTGATGTCCTCCTTATTCCCGTAAGTTTCTGCAGTCCAGAGTCAAGCTTGAGGTACAATATCAATTTTAATTTTCTTATATAAAGCGATGTTCACCAGTTGGATTTCAAGACACTGGAATGGAGTCACAATGATAAAATGGCATAGGGAATCTGGTATTGCACCATTGACGACTATCAGTAAATGACCATTTATTTCATAATAGACCTTCTACTTATGTGAACTCTCTCTCTCATGTACAGCTAAAAATTAGCACAAAAATCAGCCAACCATTTGTTTAATAAAGAAACATCCAAATTTAATCCCTCTTTTCCTGGAGTTTTGAAATTTAGTTAAATTTATCCTTCTTGTCTAGAAAAGATTTCTAGTTTCTCTAAGACAACAATTCAGTTACCATCACGAATGTACGTTACCAGCTTTAGAATTCTAATTGTATTTAATACAGTTTCATGCTGCATCAAAGTACAAAATCAATATCATTTGTCCAACATACAGGAAAAATGGAATCTATAAACTGCTCCTATTGAGTAATTAAACACCTATTATTGTCATGAATAGTGAAACAATGAATTTGATAGATAAATTTTTGCAAGAAAATACTGCAGTGATTAATACCTCCCTATGTATTAAATAAAAATGACTGCCTTTTGTGCAGTACTGCTGGCAGAAGAACAGAAATGAGAGAAGTAGTAGCCTGTGCCACAATAACAGGCTAACCTTGAACTGAACTCCTTTCCTCAAGAAATTAAATGCTGTAGTAGGACTTTAAATCCCTCCACTTAGAGCTCATTTGTGTTCTATGTAACCTGCAGTTCCTGAAGAGAACTCATTATCTTCTAAAGGAGATTCTTTTTATAATTTCTTTACGAATGCGTATATTGTTTCTGCGAAAAAGTATTTTATATAAAAAAAGATATAAAGTACTAACTATGTAAACAAGGCAAAAAGATTTATATCATAAGAACGCTATTTCTGCTTTCTAGGAATTCAAATACAGAGTAAAATGTTAAGTTAAAGAAAATGTACCTTTACAACAAAATTTTAATTTGCTAGACTGATGCTAAAATGTCTTTCTGTTGCTATATGCCTGTATTCCACATATTCAGTCTTTCCCCCAGTGCCCCTCCTGTAGCTTTGATTTCCTATTTTTCTTTTCACTTAGAATAATGCACTAGGAACAACTACAGAGTACAAAAGATGAATCTATGGATTAGACACTTGTAAAGGGTAACCCTATTTCACAAAGTGAGATGGGACAAAAAAGAAAGAAAAAAGGCCACAGAAGCAATAACTGCTCACTGAATTACCATTAAATTGTAAGATTTACAAGCCAATGTACAGTAAGTGCATATCTAATGGAGTTTGTCCTCTAAAAGAATATAGAGCAGATCTTTGCAGCGTAAGATCTATCCACACTATTTTTCTTTACTTATATTTGGAGAAACAACAAAAATAATCATGCATCTAAATCCAGCATTTTATACACATTAAAACAATGTAACAAACCTAATCTAAAAAATAGATAAATGTAATATGAAGAAAAGCTTTAGTTTTTTAATTTAAAATCAAAACATTTTTCAAAAATGTGAAAACATGGCTTAATCACAGCCAGTCAACATTTTCTTCACAAGAATCTTGTAATAAAAGCAGATCACATATTTATAAATTTCGTTAAAAGATATGATCTGATAGAATTTAATGAAAGGTCTTTTTTTATTTTTGTAATGTACTTGATTAGAACTTGCAATGTCTTTTTGATAAAATATTTGAGTTAAGTTTCAGATTGTATTAATCATTAGAGCCTTAATCGTCCATAACACTTACATTCAGATAGTAGTGACAACATGAATAGGATTCATGAAAGGCATTATTATTCATGATCGATAGCATTTTGTCACTACTTTGATTGCTCTCATTCATATCAGCAAAACTGCTGAATGAGTTAACTTTAGAAATAACATGGCAACTCAAGCAATTATTTCAAACTTCTCATAAGAAATCAAAAAGAAGCAATGATTGGTATTTAATATCTGTGTATACATCTGTTTAGAGAGATCATGAACAGTACTCTATATTACCTTAGAATAAATAATCACATGCTATATCAGCTGACTATTGAGTGACTCATTCCTCTAATAAAAATAACTCTTTCAAAGGGAAACTTTTGAAATGGGTAAAATAATCCAAACAGCAGCAAGGCAATCCTGCTAAACTTCATTCTTTACTTGGATAAGTTAAATTTTTCTTAGTCAAACTTCACATGTAAGTAGCAGCAGCTAAATTATCCGCTGATCTAAAAATAAATTAGGGCCACTTTGCTATTTTTCCCCATTATCTGAAATTTACAGGATTAACAAGCAATGCACAAGATCAGCAATGATAGCCTTGTTCTTTCAAACCTTAGTGAATCAAGTTCACTAAAGGTGAAGTAGTGGAATTATCGGTACAAGTAGCTGTGTCATCAAAGCCTTCCGAGAGGCAGTATATGGAAATGCCTAAATAAATAGTAACATAAAAGCTGTCTATACAAGTAAGGACACTCCCAACATTTTTCATTAGAACAATTCCAATTTCAGTTTTATGATGTAGCTTTATTTTATAGGCAAAATACAAAATCCTGACATTATTCTAAATGGGATCGGGTTAAAGCACCTCTCTACGCTACAGTGAGCCAGAGAATTTCAAGAAGCTGATGAAGACCAGTTGACCAGCTGATACTTTTTCAGCAGGGCGATAAAATTAAAGGATTCCTTTGATTTGCTTGAAAGATTACTTTCTATAGTTAATTGTTTAAAGTGCACAGTCTTAACAAAAAGAGGAAAAAATATCAAGTAGGTTAATGTAGAGTGAGCTAATTGCAAGCTGATTAAATTGTGCAAAGCAAGAGATATTTCTAGTGTTACATACCATCACAAGGGCTAGTCTTATCCACCCTGCTGCTGCAGCAAACAAGCTGATTTGCTAACAAAGTGGTCAGCTCGGGCATTTGCACAGCATCTCAGTAGGTCCACAGACGGCTGCTCTCCATGCAGAGAATCTCAAGCTCCATTTTCCAATCTGATTACACGGCTCCTTATTCCAGCAGCCTTAAACCTTCATGGCAGTTTACCAACATTTTCATCACTTTTTCTTTTACAAAGCAAAAGAACTGATAAGCTCTCAGGTACCCAGGATTTCACAGTCAATGCCTGGCAGGCAGCCAGCTTCCCTCACCACACAACTGATTCGGGCCACAATGCAAAAAGCATACTGAATTTACCAGGCAGTACAAAACTATTAGAATTTTGCAGTGTGTACAAGTCAGCAGTATGTTTCTGCCTTCACATATATAGACTGTTCTGTTTAGCCACATGTAGGAAATGCCTGGACCTAATAAGAATAATGGCCAAAAGAAGCAATTCAAAACCAAATGAGCACATTTATGAAGAAGGCACTACACTAACTAAATTGCACTGGCAATTTGGGATGTGTGTTGTTAAGAGCAGAGTACAGAACTGAAATGAGCATCAAGATCTTTTTGAACCATAGGCTAAGTAAACTCTTTAAAAGATGAAAGAGCAAAAAGAGAAAAACTAAATGTACTTGTTAAATGTAAAAAATATATGTATTAAATGTGCATATTCTTATTATTATAGCTTATTCTGGTTTATATCCACAACTATCAAAAAACCTGAGGTGAACTGCAACATATACACAACAAGAAAGCAAGATGCTTGTATAAGTGCAATTCTTGTAAGTTTTAAGGAATTCCTTCCCACAACTAAAATGAAAGGGAACTTACATTATAATTAAGAGTGAAAAAAATAATATTTTATAGTTAAAATAAAAACATAATCATGAGTCTTTCATTACAAAAATTAAGGTTTAGAGTTCCACTCAAACAACCGATGTTCAGTTTATTATTTGCATAAGGAACCCAAAGCAGTCTCTGAAAACTAATTCAATATGAAGTAAAGAAAACTCTAGAATAGAAATCTTCCCTGCCAGCAAATAAATTTCTTAATAATTTATTAACTCGGATCATGATAACAGAATCCTAAATTAAATTTGAAATATTTTAAAGTGCAATTAGATGATTAAGTGCTATTTTGTATAGTGTCCATTTTATTGTAATAGACAGTGGGGCTAAGAGAGACAGAAAGAATCAGTTGGGGGGGGGGGGGATTTTAAAAAGTACAACTAAGCTGGTGCTATGGCTCAGTACTCCAGATCACCAGTGCATGACCCTCTGTATCTCTGAGTCATTAACTGGAATCCCAGCTCTGCCTTTAGGAGTAGGGATTTGAACTCACACACCGATGTGGTGAGATTCAGGATCTTGAGCATGCCAGACAGAAGGGTCATTCTCCTCAGTGATGAGGAGGACGGTTGCCCCCTAGGGAGGGGAAAACTAGATGAGTGACTGTCGCACGATTCAAGCAATGGACATGCTGCTGACTCAGGAATGGACACTGACAGGCACCACTGCTTCAGTCCAAATCACTCCTAGTGGGAGTTGTTTTAGGGCACTGGTGCTGACAGGTACATGAAAAAGTCAGAAGGGAAATTATATACATATACATGTGTGTGAGAGAGAGTATGTATGTGAATATCACTCACAACATACACATGTGTATTTATTTAGAATGTACTGAAATAGGTAAAACTGTTTTATTTTTCTAACATTACATTTTCAGCTTCAGCAAAATATTCATAATGCAACATTCTTCTGTCTGCACACAGATGAATTTTGCAGACTACAGAATGTGTATGATTCACATATATGTGCATTGAATCATGCATAAATGACTGCCAACTTAAGATGCCATTCTCAAGTAATGCAAATTCTACTTCTGCTAAAATAAAAAATGTATTTCAAGTAATTTATAATGCCAACACTTTATTCCCATGAATGATTCCTAGTAAACTGTTTATGCCAACTGTGGGTTGCTTTTGTTTTGTTTTGGTTTTTTTTTATTTATTGTGTGGTAGACGAAAACCCACTTAAACTATAGTTGTCTGTATGAATCAGTAATTTTCATGTTTCTAATTAAAATGTAAACAGTGTAATGAAGACATCAAGTTTTTAGGCAAATGTCTCATCCAGTGCCACTTGGGGTATGGTAATTACTGGAGCAGATCTATGGATGCTCCTGAATCCTCTACAAGTCCAGATTAAAAGCATTACTGCTAAACCTTGCCTTTTACACCAGGGAATTGTGTGCTCTAACCTATTCCCAGTTTGCTTACAGATGCATATCTCCACTATCCTTTATAACTAGTCATTAAAAATGGAAGTTTATCACATAAATGGAGCAATTTGTGTAAAAAACTAATACTAGATTTAAAATAAAATCTGCTTTCAAGTTTATAATTACACATAAACACGAATAAGATGTTTGTCAAAAACTCAGCAACAAACTGACCTATTAAGAAAGAAAAGCAACCAAAAAAAACACTATACTGGGATTTTTAATTTAAAAGGACACAATTGACATTTTAACACTTAGAATTAAAATGATTGTTTCTCCATAATTGTTGTTCCACAAACAAATTAATTTTTAAACAACTTGCTATTGAGAAAAATACAAAAATGATTTTCCCTTCGCAGACAGTAAGTGTAAAGTGTTTTAGGTTCCTTATCCCCACAAATGCAAAATGTGTTTGATGTGTCACTGAAAATCTTTTGTCATTTTTATTTCAATCTCAGTGTTTGGATCTGAAATTTGTCAGAATTTATCCTAAAGCAAATGACCTCTCCTAAAGATACTGAAGGAATACAAGTCCTCTCCTGCTTACAATTGTTAATTGAGTCTTTCTGCGGCAATATCTCCCCCCAACCAAATAAATCAGCATGCTTGTTTTACATATTTACTGACAAGCACTTGAATAGTCCTCTATTTTATTGAAATACTGGGAAGGGGGTATCTTCTCTTTCTTGTAGTGTTATAAGTAGTTAAAGCTGCAAATCACAGTACTATAAAAGGGTCTAACATGCCAGGCAGAAGGAGATTTTTTTTTTCCGTTGGACTCAAAGTCCATATTCTGATTGGTATGGCCAATTTATTTTTACATAAATGCTAGACAAGCATGCCTGCTTTCCAAACCTAGATTGTGGAAAGGAGAATGCAAAGAGAGAGATTGTAAAATAACACAGTACTACACAATCTATGTTTTATTATTAAAGTAGTATATACAAATAAAGGTGTTCTCTGTCAGAAAAATCTGATCTTAGATTGCACCAATCCATAAAATATCTTGTCCCTAAATCATAAACTCCTCAGCACACTAGAGTAAAATGATACATATAGGTGTTTGCTTGAAATATATTCTTCCAGCAAAAGCAGATTAAATTAGACAAATGGTATTCTGAAGGCTAACGCTTCATGCCATAGTTGTGTTCTAAATGACAGGGGTTGTAAGCGAAAGCATCGCTTTTATTTAGCTTTGTGGAGGAATAAAAAAAAAAAAAAGGCTCAACATTTTATTGAAATGTGGATTAAGACAATGGGGAAATCCTAACCTTCCTTCTAGTTCCGAGGCCACGCTAATCAGGTGTAATTTTTAATGAACACTAGCGGTTAGGTGCTCATTCAAGGTATTTCATTAAGAGGTTATTCATTTAAAATAAACATTTCAACCATATCACGCTGTAACCGTTCCTGAAATGTAAATGAACGGTTTAAATGAGAAGATTAATAAAGAAGAGACGTTCTAATTCCAAGCATGGCATGCTATGTATTTTTAAATTTGTCTATGCCAGATGCTGTCAGTCAGAACAAAAAACTGTCCAAGCAGACAATCTGTGCGTCTGAATGTTGATCATGTTGGAAAGTAAAGGGGGGAGGGGGAAGAGTGTGTCAAGGATTCGTGGTCCTTCATCTTTGCAGTAGAGCAAACACGTCTCTCAGTATAGCGACAGACAGCTGCTTCCACTTTCTAATGTGCCCTAACTTAGATCACTGAAAGAATTGTCAGCACTCAGAGAAACACACAAAGATAACACAGCCAGCTGCCATGAAGGGGGAAAACAGCACAGCTCAGAAGAAATGGGATTTGTTCCATTTGCATGATGCTGGCTCCCTTGGGCCCCTTTCTTTCAAATCCAAAGCACAAAAGACAACACTTAACATATTTGCTTAAAGATGACAACCTCATGTTGATTTCATTTGGATGTAACAGTGTCAGGATTACAGATATAAGAATATATTATATCTGTAACAGAGACTGACAAATGTATCCATCAGTGAAACTGTCTGATTCATCTGCTTATACAGCCATTTTACCATCCCAAGGGTGCCATCTAAGTAGTAACTTTAGAAGACTGAAGGTCTAATTTTATTACACCACATTTCAACCTACTAAACAATATTATTTCTAAAATAGATCATTTTTATTGGAAGTCTCCCTGATGAAAAATCCAGTAGACATGGGAGAATTTATTAACTGTATGGGTCCTTTGAACTCAATATACTGCCCATTTTAAGCAACTTCCTTTATATACGGTCAAAACCTAAGATAACATAATTGAAAGTCAGTTTAAAACATATATAATAATAGTATTTAAATATTACAATCGAGGTATCTGGTTTCATAATACTTCATAGTCTGTCACTATTTGAAGAGCCCTTGCTTGGAATTCTGAAATGGTTTACTTAGACAGCTTTAATATACACTTGCCTCAATGTTGAGTCAATTCTTCAATAGGAACTCTATTAATAATTATTGTTCTCCAGCTTTCTACACAATCTGATTTTTTGCTTTAGGTATTCATTGGGCAGCCTAGAAGACATGTGAATGGATTTAGAATAAACCAGCCACGAGTCGTTACAGTACCATACAGCTATGGAAACAGAGATCCAAACTGAAGTGTACATGCTTCTATGATCCTCCTTTCCACACAGTTGTATGGATGGACTCCTTTTCAAATCAAATAAAACAATTAGGCGATGGCTTGACTTGTATCCAAATGCATTTTTTTGAGTTGTATAAAGTGTTCTTCCCGCCTTGCACCCTTCCAAATGAATGTGCATAATGAAAAGCTAGCTACATGTGCTGCTTTGTCCAGAGGAACTCTAAACTGCTTGTTGCTATCTGCTGGCACATAAGAACTGCACTGTAATTCACTAGATTGGAGTTGTTTTGTAAAATGGAGTTAACTGCTGTACGTGGAATTTGAGCACAGCAGATGGTTACCAATCATTATTTTCAATTTGTTTAGCTTCAAGTAATGTAGGGTGGGATGGGGGAGGGGTTAGCACATTGGCTTTCAATAAACTAGTGATAGGTGCTATAGTGCACACACAAAAATATCTCTTTCCTTCCAGACTATAGTACAGCTAAGCAAAAACTGATTTGATATAAAGAAAACACACATTTTAAAAGGGGCATTTATGTGTTACTCAGTCATGCCCTATTCATGATCTAGAGTACATTTTAAATATTAGAAATAGATTGTAAAATTTCCAAAGATAAATTGTCGCTATTCACATCTTACCATCATTCATGTTTAAATCACTCTTTTATAAGTGGCTCAGTTGTCCAACTGGAAATGGAAAAGGAACCATTTATGGACTAGTGCACATGAACAAAATTAAGCTGTAAATATCTGGGCAGGGCCATTATTGAAGTCTGGAAACATCTGGGGCTGAAGCCTAAGCTGAGCCACACTCCCACAATGTTCAGGTAATTGCTTAGATGATTTATAAACTTGCTATTTCTATTAAAATAGCTTTAAGATAAATATAAGCTGCTGAATTTCTGTGTGTGCATGCGTGCGGGGAGGGGTGGAGTGGGGGATGGGCAGGAGAACTTCTCAGCCTTCTTTTGAAAGAAGCAACATTCCTGTTTCAAAAAGACAGCACTCACACCTTTTCCAAATGCAGACCAAAGCCGTAATACTACAATGCCCATCTAGTGACAATATTTGAGAAGTTGAGCATATGTTGAATTTTTAAAGACTTAATATCTTCCAATGAAAATTCATGTGTAAGGATTCTCTCACGTACTGTTTAATTTTTTTTCATTCTTACCAGAAATAACGTATTTGCAGGATGTTCATGAGATTCATCTGAGAATCAACATGGTTGATTCAAAATTGAGCAAGCAGACTTTTGATGAGGTCAGAGCAACTGAATTCAGGTGCTAACTTTGACAACATTAATCAAAAACAGTTTTCTGAAGACGGGAGCTGTATTTCTAGACTTAACGTCAGCATATGACACAGTCTACCACACAGAGCTTTTAGTCAAATTGTCAAGCTCACTCCCAGCATGGATAGTCAACATCACTGACATTCTCCTCCGCAACAAACATTTCCAAATGCACATAGACAGAATAAGCATGAGGAGAAGACAAGCCAATGGTGTACTCCAAAGCTTTGTGCTGACACTCATTCTTTTCAGCGTGTTTGAACTTAAGTTCTTCCAGTCCTGTAAGTTCACATATACTTGGGAATCCAACCATGATCATTCCCAGAACCTGAAGGTTCCCTAAATGCTGAGTAGATTAAGATGGTCGAATACTGTAATTGGTTACATTTACAATCAACCTAAGAACATAAGAATGGCCATGCCCAGTACCCTTTCTGCCGACAGTGGCCAATGCCAGGTGTCCCAGAGGGAGAGAATCGAATAGGTAATGATCAAGCGATCTCTCTCCTGCCATCCATCTCCACCCTCTGACAAACAGAAGGCTAGGAACACCATTCCTTACCCATACTGACTAATAGCCATTTATGGACGTAACCTCCGTACATTTATCTAGTTCTCTTTTAAACCTTGTTCTAGTCCTAGCCTTCACAACCTCCTCAGGCAAGGAGTTCCACAGATTGACTATGCGCTGTGTGAAGAAGATCGTCCTTTTATTTGTTTTAAACCTGCTGCCCATTAGTTTCATTTGGTGGCCCCTTGTTCTTATATTATGGGAACAAGTAAATAACTTTTCCTTATTCACTTTCTCCACACCACTCATGATTTTATATACTCTATCATATCCCCCCTTAGTTTCCTCTTTTCCAAATTGAAAAGTCCCAGTCTCTTTAATCTCTCCTCATATGGAACACATTCTTGTGTTCTAAACTCCTAATCATTTTAGTTGCCCTTCTCTGAACCTTTTCTAATGCCAGTATATCTTTTTTGACATGAGGAGACTACATCTGTACACAGTATTCAAAATGTGGACGTATCATGGATTTATATAAGGACAATAAGGTATTCCCCGTCTTATTCTTTATCCCTTTTTTAGTGATTCCTAACATCCTGTTTGCTTTTTTGATTGCCACTGTACACTGCGTGGATGTTGGACATCTTCAGAGAACTATCCAAGATCTCTTTCCTGATTAATTGTAGCTAAATTAGCCTCCATCATATTATATGTATAGTTGGGGTTACTTTTTCCAATGTGCATTACTTTACATTTATCCACATTAAATGTCATTTGCCATTTTGTTGCCCAGTCACTCAGTTTGGTGAGATCTTTTTGAAGTTCTTCACAGTCTTCTTTGGTCTTAACTACCTTGAGCAGTTCAGTGAGGTGGCAAAGTTTGCAGACAACACTATTTACCCCTTTCTCCAGATCATTTATGAATATTGAATAGGAGTGGTCCTAGGATTGACCCTTGGGGAACACCACTAGTTACCCCTCTCCATTCTGAAATATACCATTTATTCCTACCCTTTGTTTCCTGTCTTTTAACCAGTTCTTAGTCCATGAAAGGATCTTCCTTCTTATCTCATGACAGCTTATTTTACACAAGAGCCTTTGGAGAGGGACCTTGTCAAAAACTTTCTGGAAATCTAAGTATCTAATATCTACTGGATCCCCCTTGTCCACATGTTGATTGACCCTTTCAAAGAACTCTAATAGATTAGTAAGACATGATTTCCCTTTACAGAAACCATGTTGACTTTTGCCCAACAAATTATGTTCTTCTATGTGTCTGACAATTTTATTTTTTACTATTGTTTCAACTAATTTGCCAGGTACTGACATTAGACTTACTGGTCTATAATTGCCAGGATCACCTCTAGAGCCCTTTTTAAATATTGGCGTTACATTAGCTATCTTCCACCCATTGTGTACAGAAGCTGATTTAAAGGGTAGGTTACAAACCATAGTTAATGGTTCCGCAATTTCAAATTTGAGTTCTTTCAGAACTCTTGGGTGAATGCCATCTGGTCCCAATGACTTGTCTGTGACCAAGTGTGACCAAGACAATATTAAGTGTGTTCCATCTTTAGAACACAAGAACAGAATGACCTTCTCAATAGATATTGGTTGAAACATAAATCCCACCAATCTACCTTGGAGAAAGTGTAAATAGATCTCTCATATAGCTTAACTATTTGAGGAAAACTGCAACTAAGGTAACAACCTTCAAAGCAAATCAACCAGCACTTCATGGGGAGTAAATGCTCAGATTCTCTGATCATTTACTTTAGCCCTCTGTTACTCTGAAGAATACTGATCAAGTTTAGTTCCTTTCATCTCACACCAAATTGGTTGCTACACGGCTACACTCAATCATGCATATGGTTACTTTAATTTGGCCTACATTGCCACCATGATTCTCTAAGTTAAGCATTATCAGTCCTCCACACATCCGTTGTGAAGTTGATATAGCATGAAGATATCAGGGCAAATCCATACTACCGCTATGCCCAGATTTCTTCAACCACCCAACAACTCATTTGTCATCAGGGCTCCAATCATGGGCTCACTTGCCCAGGCCAGATGTCTCTATAGCACTGATAGAACATGCAGAATGCTTGGCAGCTGCCAGAAACCAACCTCTTATAACTGACTCAACCATGCATGTACCTGGCTTTGATTTACCATGCCCCTCATGAGCCCTTCTGAACCTATTTTGAATGAGCAAGAGTCAATGAGCAGCCAGCCTTCATATCTTAGCTGTGGCCAAAGAGGTCATCTGAAGGCTCTAAACTTCGCTGATGAGGTTGCCACATAACTACAAACAAGATCATCAGTTACACTGAGACTTGACTTTCCCAAGGTTCCCTCTAAGCTGTGAAGTAGCACAGCCCTGCAGCTGCTTAATGAGCCCCGTCCAACCAGGGCTCAGGGCTCCTTGCACAGAGCTACCTGGCTTGGGGAGGGGTACTTCTGCACAGCTTAGATGGAACCTTGTTCTCTACCCCTTTGCTAGGAAAGAGAAGAGACATCAGAGTATTCCCAAAAAGAACCTTTTCAGCTCTGGAACTCACTCAACCCAAATCTGTCATGTTTCAGGGCATACTATAAAAGATATCTATTTTACAGAGCTGCTGAAAAAGGCTGAGGACACTGGTTTTCAGACAGAGTAGGACAAGTATATGTTGTCACGATATCTATCACCTATTGGCGGCTAGGCTACATTTCATTTCTTCTGGGTAATATTCTGTGACTGTAAATGTAACTATTGTCAGAGCACACGATCTTCACCATAAAAAGGTTTCTTATATTTTCTACATCTGTTTAAAACAAATAAATACTTTATTTCCAGCACTCTCCCACCATGTTATTGCTGCTTCATATAGTATCCATAAAAGCCATATGGATTAGATATAGAAAAGGGTTAAAAAGGCAGTCCTACAAATGATAACTTTTTCAAGTTATTGAAGTCTCTATGTCATGCAGCCAATTCCATATCCCCAAGATGCAATTCGGTACTAAAAACCAAGCTGTGTTTCTAAGCAAATGCAGAGGTTAAAGTGGCATACTAGTCAAATCCTAGGGGAAAAAACATCTGATGAATCATGCTGCAGTGCCACTATTATTTCTCCAGTAAGTTAGCTATGTTTTTTCCCATGGATTGTTAAGATGCAAAAAACATGACCTAACACTTTTCAGGATTGGGCTCTATATTAATAAAATGCTCCTGCTTTCTCATGCAGCTAGTGCTAGTCTTCCCACTGTTGACCATCCAGTCACATTATGCAGCAAGGGGAATGAATACTTTGCATATGACTATATCAAACTAGGAATTCGCTAGTGAATCCTTCATGTTGTTAATTGTTGACTCTCAAAGCTATCTGTCTGACAGACCTTGGTTTAGCTTTACCTATGAAGTCTGCATTTGAATTTTTTTTAAATAGTGCTTTTCAAAAAGAGAGAAAGAACTGGTTGACAAAGGATTAAACGTAGGTCTCTCGACTATAGTCGAGGTGACCTACAAAATGAACCAAAGCACTCCCCTAAGCTTTTACTTCCATTCTTAAATTCTCCCTCATGCTTTATTATGCTGTCTAGAACTATGTTGTGCTTCCTTATTGTTGAGATTATCTATCCAGTTTCAAATTTAGAGCTGTAAAGATGTGAGGTATTAATGCAATTAACTAAGCAAAAATTTGTCTATGGTAACACACTTTTATCTGTGTGATAACCTGGAGGACCTAAGTTCAATCATCAACAACTGTCCATCTTTTTCTCCTACACAGAGTGTGCATGCTCAAAATGAATTTCAATATGAATTGTCAAGATAACATCTAGAAGTGTTTGAGCACTAAAGTGCCGCAATTGAAAAAAACAAACAAACTAGTAAGCCTTCAGTAAAGGTTATTAGCTTGGTGGTGACTGTGTGTGGAAGGATCAAAAATAGACTTCTTTTTGAGTGGTGAAAGAGAATAGTTTTACTTCATGATGACAGAGCCAAGAATGTTTAGTCTTTTTTTTTTTTTTTTTGTGGTTTTGTTTCTTTGCTGACATATCGAGGTTTGAAGGAAAACCTGAAATAGAAATATTGGACCTAAGTCTAGTGTGTCCTACACTAATTTTAACTCCACTTATTTCTATGGGGCCACAACACAACACTAGTGTATTAGAGTGGGGAATCATGGTCCCCGATTAATAATCATTTGAACATTTTATCAATTCTGATTTCTCTTAAATTCTATAAAGAGGAGTGGGGAACTTGTGGCATGCTGGCTGGCTGCCATTCCCCAGAGATAGCTCCCAGCAGGCCACCAAGTCCTTGGTTTACCTGAGCATCTGCTGGCACAGCCACTCGCAGGCTCTAGTGACCGCAGTTTGCTGCTTCTGGCAAATGGGAGCTATGGGAAGTGGCACAGGCCAGCCACCATTTCCCACAGCTCCAATTGGCTGGGAACGCAAACCACAGCCAACTGTAGCTGTGAGTAGCCCATGCCTGAAGATACTCAGGTAAACAAATTCTGACGGCCTGCCACGGGCTAACCCTGATTAACTGTGTCCAGCCCACAGGCCAGAGGTTCACCACCATTGTTCTGTAACATCATTTCTGTGGCACTAGTGACAGATACAAGAAAGAAAACAAGATGGAGTATTCACAGAGCTCAAATGAATAACTTTGAACACAGGAGAGCCCCAGATTAACTCTTTATTACCTAGAGTTTAGTACAAAATAAGTTAAATTTCAAATATCATAGGCTTCATTGGTGGAGAGTATTTACATGGACAATCCCCTTGGGTTAAAAGACATGCGTTAATAATTAAGTCAGTGACATGATTACACCAACTGCTCATTCACCACAGTTGATTAAGGTGGTAACTTCTATAAGGTTAAATAATCAACTAAATAAATAAATAAAATTAGTATGGCAGAATATTTGACTCCAATAGGTATATATTATTTTAAGTTAATGGTGGGTTTTTTTTAGAAACTGACCACTGCACAAGCATTTCTTCTTAGCTTATTGTAATAATATTAAAAAGGCACACAAATCTTATACTTAGAAAGTTAACTTTGTAAATTCATTGTGCAGAGCTGCATTAACTCAGTGAAGCTGCTGGAGCATTAGAATGCCCCCTAGACCAGTGTTTCTTAAACCATGTTCCATGGTACACCAGTGTGCCGCGAGGCAGTTGGAGGTGTGCCTCAGAGAAAAACAGAGTTCAAAATATCTGCCCTTAAAGGGGCAACTTTTTTTTTTTCTTCTCAATAACTTTTTGTTCCTCATAAAAAAAAATTATTGTTTGGTGTTCCTCGACATTAAAAAGTTTAAGAAACACTACTCTAGAGTCTGGCTAGCTAACTTTCTTACATTTTGCAAAATGCAGCAGCAGCTACCTCCATTGAACAATGAGCCCTCTTCTTTAAGACATAATTCTCAGACATCTTAAATATTAATACTGCAAACAAAACCTATACCAGGTTCCTGTCTATTATAAATATGAATAGTTCAGGAAGGCATACATTAAACATCCATAATTTAATCAGATCATAGGTGCTTGGACACAGCAACTAAAACATATCCGCCACAGATGTACCATAAAAAATAGGGATAAATCCTATCTACTTAACAATTCTGAGTTAAGATTCTAATTACATTAAAAACATACCCCACAAAAAGTATTGCTACCCACACATACAGTTATATAGAACCGTAAGTGTAGATTTCCCCCTAGAGTCAAAAATATTTTGAAGGTAACTTTGGTGCCAAATTTTGCCTTAGTATGCACATAGATGGATTTTATGAAATTATTCTGTTCTTACACTAGGGGTAGCGGACCTATTTTGGATCAGGGGCCACAGACCCAGAGAAAAATCAGTAGGGGGCCACACATCTGACCTCCAAGTGAGGAGGGGAAAAAAAAACCCTCACAGATGTGGCCTCCAACTAAGAAGCAGAAAAAGATGATATGCACCTCACTGCCATCAGGCTCCACCCCAGACTAGGGGGACTGGGGCTAGTGGATTTTGTGGCGTCTCCCTAGGCTCTTGGGGTTCAAAAATGAAGGGTTCAGGGTACAGAAGGGAGCAGGTGGGGGCTGTGAGTATGGCAGAAGGCAGGGCGCCCAAGTGGGCTGAAGGTGGCCAGGAGGAAGGGAGAGTGGGGGTGAAGAGCCTGTGTGGGAAGAAGGGAGACTTCAGGAACAGGGAGGTGGGAGGTCAGGGTGGGATAGGAGGCTGGGTGGGGCCAGGAGATTGGGGCACCTACTTGGCACACCTCCTGAGGTGAGGGGCATGGGTGGCTCCACACAGCTCTGTGCTTCCTGCAGGAATTGCCCCCCTCCGTTCCCATTGGCTGTTGATTCCCATCCAGAGGCAGCAACACAGGGCAGTGCCTACAGGGAATGCTTCCCTGCTGCAGCACCACTTCCTCCCCCTGCCAGGCAGAGATTGTGACCCAAATCCGGCCCACAAGGCTCTAGGCTTCCTCCCCCACCCTGGCACCTGCTTGCCCCACTGTGAGGAGGTGGAGGGAGTCCCAGGCCTTCTGAGCCAAATGAGGGCAAGCTGCAGGCCAGATCTGGCTTGTAGGCCATAGGTTTCCCAACCCTGATAAAATCCATGGAGATCTTGGTAACTTACCCCACCTGTATCACTTTGGACAGGACTCAGAGCATAGATACTGTTGACAGATGGAATGTTTTGGTTTTTTAAAGGGAACATTATTTTATTCTTATTATCTTACTGTTAACAGCAAATGGAGCCTATTCCCAGCTTCTCATGAAATAAGACTTGTTTGTCTGAAATTCTGCATGTAATCATGCATAACACTGCCTTAAAACCTATAACAGCAAATCATACTACAACATGAAATAAATGTTTCTTGACAGCAGTCATCCTAAGCAAAATGTGCATATACAAGGTTTGATTTCTTCCTGCAATTCTCTGTTAGGGGAAGAATACATTAATGGCTATCTAGTTATCATGTTACAGTCTTTTGCATAAAAAATATTCACAAGACACACTAGTTTGATATTCATTGGTTTAAAAAGTAACTATTACCACATACGTGCAAGAGAAAGAAAATAGTTACTTTCACCTCTAAAGTCACAGTTAAATGATAAATTAACATCATTAATGAAAATCTTATAATACTACCATACCTGATTTGCGTGTGGAAATTACCATTATACGACAAAGCATATAATCTGTTCTGATTGGTGGGGGGAGGAAGGTGGGGAGAAAAGAGTTGTTAACTACTACTAAATGAACAGTTTTCCAGTGCAGTTGTCTTCTAATTAAATCTAAACGTGGAGCACGGTCACTGAGATATGCTATAACAATTTGTTTGGACTGTATTTTCCCCCTATGTTTTTCCTTCTCACTTTCCCCCCCCCCCCCATTTCTTTGCTGCTCAGCAGAACACATTATACCTTTTGTCAAGCAAGCAAGAAAAGTGCTTCTTGCAAATTCCAGGAAAAGGCATATGTGAGTGCTCACCCACCTTGACCCTCTTCAGAAATGTAACTTATCAACTTCTTAATTCTTTCTATTGACAGCACCAACTCAAAACTTCAATATTGCATCCCAATCTCAGTTCCAAAATTCCAGTCTTCCTGATGATACTGAAAGGACCGGCTATGTCAAACTATCTATAAGATAGGTAAGTCAATAGAACAGAAAAATATCCAGTGGTTCTGTGTTCCTGTAGTAAGTAGTTGCATAGAAAACTAAAATTAGTAATAAGGTCTTTGCGGTTTTGTTCTCAGCTACTCAAAATAAACTTACCCATCACAAATTCAACCACTTATTGATATTCAGGAAGATTACTACCCAAGGAGGATCTGTTTAGTGGTTGTCAGTTTCTAATCAGTTTATGATATTAAAGAAAAAAAATTCATCTTAGTTAGGGATGGAAATGATTTATTAGATTATGGCATCTATCCCCTCTGTAGTCTACCTAGTAAAAGATATAAACAGATATTAAATAGATACTAAACTTGATCTTATTCAAAATACATAAATGTCGGTAGAGATGTATATGACACTCCATAAAATGCTCTGGCCTTTAGATGCACAGCATACTCTTCCTGCATTTATTATATTTCAAATATAAAAGACTTTCACAATGGGCAGGGGGAAGCAACAGAATTGCTTTGAATGAAATGCAGAACTCCCTTTTTACAAAGATTGCTCTACATCAGCCAGGCTTAAATAATGACATTACAAATTGAGTCCCAGGGGAATTGGGGGAACATACAAGCAAGCTTTGTCATTCACACCCCAAAGGGTTTTGGGGGTATTTTGTTTTTAATTTAAAAATGTCTGTAAATCTATATATCATGGGTTGAATTATTTGGTTCCTTTTCTTGTGTCACTTGAGCTGATCTGGTGCTTACACCAAAAACAAAGTTCATTTTTAACTCAAGAGAAAAGTGACAACTATTTAAAATATCCATTATCCTTGTAAAGAAAAAAATAGTGCTGCTCACCCTTGTATGCTACTTTTACTTAATCAATCCCTTCAGTACTAGGGGAAAATAAATAAAAATAAAGACACTCACAAGACTAGGTTTAAAAGAAAAGGAAGGAGGTGGTCATGAGGTCATTTGAAGAGATCCAACCTTTTCAGTATAACAGCACTGCTAATTATTTGATTGTGATTTTAAAATATTTCAATAACACTAGACACTATTATCTGAATATATAACAACCACATAAACAATAAAGGAATCACTCCTTAAAAAGTCTTTAAAATGTGGGCGGGAAAGGATGCGGATGTAAATACATACACACACACCATTGTGTAACTGCTTCTGACGAGCTTGGAAACAGTAAACCTAAAATCTGCAAGAGGGGAGCTCTCTCACAGCTACAAGGTTTCAATACAGAAACCAGTTCAATCTATCCCAACTCACTTCTGATTATTATTAGAAACTCATTATTTTAGGTCATTTATCTTTGTAGTAGTTCTGCACCATTAAGGAGCATAATGCCCATAATTGTGTAAGAAGGGAGAAATAAAACCATGAAAAGTTTCTGTAATTAGAATATCATCTTTTTAATGTTTTGCTAATTAGCAGCAATGTATAGTTTTATAAACCAAAACACAATTTCAGAATTACAGTCAGCTTTAAACACTCACTGTAAGATCATCTAAAAACAAGGGCATTTGAGTTTTTCTCTCTTCTAGCTCGGCTTTTTACATCCCAAAAACTAGGAAACAAAATTCTCCTCTGAGTTCCACTGGAAAAAAAAAACATTTGTAGCACGTCTAGATAGACACATCAAAAGTGTACATGAAGCCAAAAACAATTCAAGTTCTCATGTGGGATGCTCTACTTTAGCCTTCATCCAAGGCCTGGTTTCCAAGAACATTGAAAACTGCCAATTCCAAATGAAATCAATGGACGTTTAAGGAACTAAGTTCATCTGATAATCAAGCACCTAAAATCAAAAGCCCACATTACACTTCCTGGGTTAACATGATACAACATCCCATGAAACTCGGAGGACTCCATGTATGGGGAGGGAGAGGGAAGAAACAAACTATACCTAATCAAAACTAAGACAGGTGCTCTACAATTAAGACTATTTTAACTAGCATTATATAGCACTATTTTCTGATAATTTTAGGTGCAGATATGTCTTTAAGAAATATATATTCTGCTAATTCAGTTGACACTATTTCCATATACTTACCGGTACGTTTGGTTTTGAAAATTAGCATTGTTCCATATCTGTACATGAAGTTGTGGAATATGAGTGGTATATGTTTACATTCAGTGAGTGGAATATGTTTACATTCACTTATTTATATGTAAACAATAAAGGAATATACATAACACTACTTGAGCTGATATTGATGTAAGCTTATATGGGTTGCACTAAGTTTAGTTACTAAAAATCATCTCTATAAACATGCACAATTTGCATTAGAGAGATTGGATATAGACCATCAAAGGTGTGTCAATTCAATTTGCTATACAATCTCAAATTTCAAAAAGGAAACAATATATTAAAATGTGCCTGTTAAATGGCAGCATTATTGACCAGTTTCTTATCGATAGATATATCAAAGGCCAAATCCTGAAAGGTGCTTAGTACTTACAACTGAAGCTAGTGGGATTTGCAAATGCTCAGCATTTTGAAGGTTTTATACTAACACTGATATATGTGTTACTTTTCAGACCATTTTCAGATTAACAACACCGGAATTATGGTACTGACTCAATTAACATTACTGCTGAAGTTGTGAAAATGAAGTTTGAAAATATTGTACATTTTACACTTATGACAAACCACTATATAGCATAGTGTTGTGAAGTGTTAAAAAAGCAGCCTTATTAACAGACAAAAATCAAGTATGACAAGTTATTGTTACATCAACAGTTTCCAAAATATATGTATGCATTTCCTTTTTTAAAATATTCAAGTAATTAAGATTTAACAACTCTCTATATTGAGTCAAACAGTTACTTGGTAACTAAGGCAGAATACCCAAACCGTTTTTAAACTAATTCCAAGTGTGTGAGTGTATATTTTTGTTCAGTGCTGCATTAACATTGATAAATACACCGAATCAGATTTTATTAAATTATTGAAGAGTCATTATCAAATTTATTTTAAACTGCATCATTGGGAAATGGTTTATAGTCTGCTCCTGTATTCAAAGTATTTGTCTGGCAAGTCCAAACTTTAGTGATTTCTGATTGAATTACTCAAATATAGTTCATTCATTTTCTGTAATTTTCTCATGTTTAAAGAAATGTTCATCCGATTTTGCATTTGTGAAGGACACCAGGCATTCATTTAATTTTAAATTTCTGTCTCATTCAATTATGTACATAAGGCAATCACAAATTAAAAATTCTAGTGCAAACTCTACATAATCATGAAAATATAATGTTTATTAACTAATTTCATAGAGAGCACTAGATCTGATCTATGTATTTATTTACCTTACACACACACACACACACACAAGATCCTAATTGTGCATATTTATAAACAACATTACACCTTTTTAGGTTCTCTTATATGTGAATAATCAATGGAAGTAGAATTTTATTAATTAGCCCAATAAATACATTTATTTTTACAATTTTGTACACAGTATGTGATCCACAAAAGGACCAGAAGGTATTCAAAATAAGATTGTTATTTTCCTTTTCAGAAAGTATCTTGTGTCTATGTACTGGAAAACATACAAGAATAATTACTTCTCTGTGCTCTTTTGATATGTCTCTTCATGGTGGAGCCATCCATGTGTGATGGGAAGATATCTCTTTTGAAAATAAATGGTGCACTGTCAAGGTGTGTTTGGAAACATCCTTGCTGGACCTTCCAGTGTCTCTCAGTTTTGACTTGAAAAGCATACAGTACTTTATTTTTACATCTGTTTCAAGTATCACAAATGTGATATCTTAGCTCCGTCAATACTTACAAGTCTTGCTCTCCCAGCCTAAGCTGAACTACTTAGGTTGGTGAGGAGAGGATGGGGAAATTGAGAATGGGTGGTGACAGTAGCCTAACATACTAAAGTTCACACTTTTAATATGAGAGACTGAAGGGTTAATGTTAGTAAAGGTACTTTTCCTCCATCAGCAAAGCTGTCACATACTTTTATAGAGAAGTACCTATCAGTTCACAACAGTCAAAATGTCAGTAGAGATACCACTGTAAGAGACTGATTATATTTGTATATACCCTCCTTTTCTTTCCTCATACTGTCTCTTGTCACCCAGCAATATAAAACAATTGTTGGAGCTACCCACTTCCGATCTATAAGCCGGACACTTTAGCATAAGCAGTACTGTGCACAAATTATCAATGTAGAAATAAACAGTTCTCTTAACTTGATAAATTAAGAATTAAAACAAATTGCATAAACCCTTCTGTCGTTCATTAATGGTACCTGTTTGCTGGCATTCTGAGATACCGTCGACAAGTTGAGAAGATAAACTTGCTGAGAAGGGAAATGATGAAGTCATTTACAATATCTTAAGGAGGGGAAGACAGACAACAATTCATCTGACACTTGAAAAATATAACCAGGAAGAAACAACTTGTGATGGTTTGCAAATATTGCTAGGAATATTTATGCAATCTATTTCCCAACTCTCCCCCCCATGAATATATATATTTTTTCAACTTCCATTAGAATTAGTTGGAGTTACAAATGTGTATCAAATTTATCCCTAAGTATATAATCATGTAGATGATAGTATTAAAACCTCTTTATTTTAATACTATCTCCACTAGAACATAAACCATGAAGATAAAACGGAGTCCTATAAGAAAATAACAATCTGAGATTACCAAATTCCATTAAGCGCATGTTCTCACTACTAAAGTATGAAAGCAAACAATGCATACATTACTGAAACCCATTTTTCACCACCAAACTACGATCAGGTTGCATGTGAGCATTTTCAAAAATATTGCACAAGTCTACTGGATGCAGAGGAAGTATATGCTAACATTTATTGTAAGGTATGTACATACAGTGAGCTGTGGAACATGCATATGAAACCTAAATAAACCACTTGTTTTAAAAAATAGACCATATGAGGATAGATTATATGTTCAAAATATGAAAAGTTGCAAACAGTTCTACTATTTTTGTAAGTGTGGCAAATGAACCTCCATGTCTAGAAATGTATTGTTATACTGAAATTATCTGGTTAATATCTTTTACAGTAAAAAATTGGTGTTGTAATAAATTAGATTCCAACAGTGCTGTATTTCCTGTACTGTCTTAAAGCACATAAAAATTGTATTCACAGAATTTAATAATATCAGATATTGCTACTTAATAATGTATTAATATGGGCTTTTTGATTATGTACTTAAAGCATACTATTTTTTAAAAGATGATCCAAATATAATTGGTATGACACTAATTTCAATATATATTATTCTTAAGTATAGCTAAGTCAGAGATGAGATTTTTACCATATGTAAAAGCATTTTAAATTGAAATACCAGTAAATGCACGAATGAAACGTAACACTGTTTTTGCCTTCTTATTATACAAACTTTAAATAGGCATAGTAAGAAATGTTACTGATCTGATTAAAAATTGTTTAGTGTTGCTCAAGTAGACTGACAGGTATAGTTACTAGTACTTTATGAACAAATGTGTATATTGTCATTTTCATATTATCTCTGCCAAATATATCACAAAATGACAATTCTGTACAAGAAACAGAAAAATCCAAAGTCTCATCACTGTGAATCAATGGTTCTTTCTTCAGGTTACAGAGCATTACTTTCTAATACTTCTCATATCCTAAAACTGGAGTTTCAAATCTAATTTCCCTTCCAATTTCTGGACTCTGTGATGTCTCAGATCAGGCAACTATAGTCCCTTTCTGTATTATCATCAATGGTAAAAAAACTGGTCTTACTAACATCAACAGGTATTTCCAGATCACAAAGTTAAGACACCTTACAAATCAGTAGGTTACTGTAAATATCAATCTCCCTCTAGGAAACATGGGACGTACGCACTTGCATAATGTACAGCTCATGCAAGGTGCTGAGCACCTATTTTAAGAACCTGTGAGACCTAAATCCTTTAGGCTCTCAGTTGATATTTAAGGCATCTTGAAGGATCAGACTTTGTATTTGAGGAACTTAGGAATGCAACATATTACAGCTGGATTTTTTTCTGTGTTAGCCACTATCCTAAGTAGTCCAGATGAAAGTGAGGAAGAGGTTTGTAATGTTTTGGGATTTAGAGGAAGAGAATGTACCAGAATGAATGCTTGCAAGAATTCTGCTGCAACAGATATTTTGGTGCTTATATTTCTCACTCACACAATCTCAAAATAGGGTAAAAGGTCAGATGCCATGTAGAAATGGAATCAAACACTCTGGTAATGATTTTCAACTTGAAAGACATTCCTTCACCTAGATCTATTTATTGGGACTTTTTATTTTTTACTAAGAGAAAATTCCAGGCTTATTCCCATCCTAAATTCCCTGAAGGGATCTTTCCCATAAGGAAGATAATGTTTCACTTAAAGGATACCATCTCTAGCTGAAAGAATTTAATACTCCGAAACAATATCATGCATGTGCAATCCTAAATTTACAGCTATTAAAATTACCTTTATAGCTGTGCTGTTCCTTTTGGGATGCTTATCTAAAATTTCATATATTTGAATATAATGTATTACAAAAAAAGAGCTGTCGATCTGTAAACATTGAAAATTTCATTTAAAAACAGTTAAAAATACCCTCAGATCCTTTGATGCTGATCTGTACAAACCAAGTATCTGGCTCGATAGCCACAATTTCTGTTCAAAGTTGATCTAATTGTCAGTCATTTTTTTCCAATAATAAAAGGGGTTTTGAGTTAATGCTACAAGAATCTGAAATAAATTATCTTTTACTTTATCAGTGACTAACTGCTGATTAATCAAGTATTCCTGATCAACTATATACACCTCAATATCGCACAAATATGTGCAGAACAATTTTCTCCAATCAAAAAAATAAATACAAAATCAATAAAATTCCAGTAATTAAACCCCATAGTAATAAATATGGCACTATATGAAAATATTATGTAAAGTTTGTTCCCTTAAGGTATATACTGACTGAGGGCAAAGTGCCAAATATATTTCTATTATTATATTTGAGAATGCTAGATTAGACCAGCATGTTAAAAATAACATACAAGTGTTTCATACGCTCAGCTCTCATGCTGATTTTGTACCACCAAAACCACTCCTAACAAGCAGATTAGCTGATTAATTAATTATTAAGACTACAGAAGATCAGTCATTACGTCTGGCACTTCTTGTATGCATAGATGTATTTAACTTATTGACAGCAAGCATTCAGAATGATTTTCATCTAGAGACTCCCTTTTAAAAGCACACATAGGGCATGTAGTCAAAAGTAAATCTTCTGAACTATTTTCATGCATCATAAAATAGTCTAAGTTGGAAAGTGAGAAAAACTTGAATATCAAAAATCTACCTGAATGAAAAACCTCAGTAATTGTACTGTTAATAATTAAAAGATGAACAATAACACCAGGAGAGATTTGCAGCTGTAATTGCTAACGAAACTCACAAAGAACTCATTGTTATTACAGTACAAATCTTAAAATGTTGTGGGGGTACAAATAAATAATCTATACAGAAACAGTTTCTTCATTAATTTTTATACTGTATTCATAACATGAGTAGTTGCAGAAGAGTTTGTGAAGTTCCATTTTTTACTGATTGGTATTAAAAAAAATTGCTACCACATACAATTTAAAAAAAAAAAAATCCACTTTTGACTCCGCTCAAAAATAGAAGAGTTTAAAAAAAAATCACAATTATTTAAGACTGTCTTTTTCTACAGACAATTTTGTGATTAAAATAGTAGTAAAAAAAAAGTCTTCCTATGTTACTATAATCAGGACAGCAGATATCCCTGTATTTTCACAGATGTTCTTATGGATAATATAAACAACTGGATCCTGTACTGTTATGTATCTTGGGGTGGGGGGAAGAACACCAGGTTTGTGTAGGAGTCACATCCTGTTACAAACATCAAACAACAATAAGGCTTTATTACCATGCTATTATTCCTTCATATCAAACATGATTAATTAGCAAGTATAACACTCACCAAAACTCCCACCACGCTTGTGTTTGCTGCCTATTTGAAGATGGTGCTATATGGAATATCAAGCAGCCATAAGCAGCATTAGTCTCACTTATTGGGAGTGGGGGGGTGGAGGGGAGAAGAGAAGGGAAAGAGAAAAGGTCAAAGTGCCCTACTTTAAGGAAGGCTTCACTACTACTTTACCCCCAAAATAAGGATATCTTTAAAATATGTAGGGACAAACTTCCTTGATAATCTGTATAACTTCATACACAGTGATGTAACAAAAGTTGGAAAAAGTTAGTTGATGTACAAGTCATTCAGTCACTGAAAATAAACTGGATAGGTACTTTGTATATACAGTTACTGCAGTTTCAAATAAAAATATACTGTTTCAGTGAGAATGAAAAATGTGGCTCAGATGTCAAAAAGATGTCATAGAAGGAAGATGAAAACAGGAAGATAAACTGAAGAGGACTCCTAATATGTTGCTAGCTTTCCCATACAAATGCAATTTTACTTGCCATAAACATTTTGGTGGTAGGAGAAACTTTACATTATAGGAGATGTGAGAAGGATGACAAATTTGGCATGAGTAAGACAAGACTGAACTGAGTACAGAAAATTAGGATTTGCTTTTTCTGTCTAAACTCTATAAGCTGTACCACAATAGCATCAAGGAAAAAGTCTTCCAGTTTGAAAGCAACAGATGCACTACTGAGCAAGAAAGCATGCCTAATAAAATGTACAAATGGACACAAAGATTTTTATAAGTCTGAACATAAATACCACACATTCAAAGTTATTATTATTGAAAAAAGAAGAATATCTGATACCACCTTATTTTCTTCAGTTCTGTACCACAGTACAGTAGGAAGAAAATCTTGGGTTTTGTCATACCCAGAAAGAAGTGATTTTTAAATGCATATTCGTCTTATGTCTCCTTAGCTTTTTTATACATTTAGGATAAAAAACATCAAAGCAGTTTCCATCTCCGATCTAACTTTTAGAGGATCAATGTGACAAGTCGCTGCTTGATAGATGTTTCTCATGATAAACGACTTGTTCAAAAGAGACATTGTAGTTTTCATTTCCTGACCACAAAACACTTTTAATTTGCAACAGCAGAGCTGCTGGAGTGTGACTAGTTCCCACTTTCCAGGCTTTCAGGATTGTGGCTATGTCAGACCACATAATTGGACAAAACAAAAAGTAGAAAGGAGGTGCATTTTCTGGCAACAATAATTGTATCAAAAAACTTTTCTTCAGACATGTAACTGATAATATTTCATGTACAAGTGGGCTTTTAAAACAACTATCAAAAAACAAACAAACTAGATCCGATTTTCTTGGAAACGAAGCACATTTAAAAATATTTATCTAAATGCCTTAGACTATACATAACTATCTACCACTGCAATGTTTATTGCTTATTTTTATATTGATATTATATTATCAATTATTATTATTATTATTCAGGAATCAGAGTGAAACATCCACCTGTCCACACCATCCAATTTCAGGTCTCAGCATACTGTCCGATTCCCGATTTAAAATTTATAAATGTAATATCCTCCTCATCACAAGCAGCAGTCCAATCTGCTCTGAATATATATTACAGCTTTAACATCACAGAGGGAAATCTCCCATCTGGCAATCACATTCGCTCCAACAGCTCTAGGAGAGGGAAAAAAAAAAAAAAAAAAAAAAGAGAGAGAGAGAGCTGTGCTTCCCTCTCGCGCTCTCAAAACATTTCTCAGGGCAAATTATGTGCATCTGAAACAAACAGTTGCCTTATTGATCGCTTTAAAGTCAACAAGTTCCAAATGCAAAATTCAATTAGATAATTCCCATTGTATAGCAGTCCAGGATATAAATACATATTATATACACACATACAGTAACCTACAGCGCCAAACTAAACATTGTGCAACTGCTCTCAATCCTTTTCTTGCATTAAAATGCGTTATTACTAGAAATCATCAACCACACGCACCAGATTCCCTCCATCCCGTGCTCCCTCTATCCTTATTTGTAACAATCTCATGCTATTAAAAGTCAGCATCTCTCTCCCTCCCTCCCTCCCCCCCTTTGCTTATACAAAACAGATTAATAGCTGTTTCTGTTACTAGTTCTCTAGTCTTAATTGCATCTCTGGAAGTGTGCACGCTGCACAGAAATAAGGTCTATTGAAATCCCTCATGCTCCATTTTACCCTACTTTTTCGGGGGGGGGGGGGCGGGAATAGGCGGGTAGGTTTGCTGGGGAGTTGGGGGGGTTCAAAAATTAAATCAATTTGAGCACCTGATTATTATTTCATTTTGTGACACGTTAACAATAAAGCAGTGACAGCCAGACACATGTATACTAGCATAAAATATCCTACTCGTCAACAACAACAAACAATCGATCACAACTGTATTTTTGTTTTGTTTACATTCAAAACATTTCCTCCCCCATCATCAGCTAAAACCTGCGGGAACTGGTTACGCCAAAAGTGGGGAGAGATCAGCCTGAGTTCAGAGAAACAGTAATATCATTAGTTTGAAACAGAAAATACCATATTTTAGCCGGGTTTATGTATGTGCATTTCGAGGGACATATAGATGTGTGTATTTATTCGTTACTAAGCGTTTTTCCCTCTCCAAGCTCTATATTTTACTAATTTACATACTATTTTGAGTTCAGTGGTGTATATAGTGCAGTGGTAGTACCATGCAACTTTAGGTTTACAACTGAGATCAATGCAATGGACAAAACTAATTCTAAAAATCAAAGAAGAAATGATAAACAAATGATAGCAAGAGAAAAAAATGCTTATTTACACAGTTGAAGATTTACCATTAAACATTAGGTTTATTGCTAGTCATAGTCACATGCAAATTTCTCAGTGCTTTATCATGCTATTTAAATTTGTCTTTGCTATTTAGATGCAAAGGAAGTAGATCCCAAAACGGACATACCATAAACACTGGTGCTACTGATCATTTCTTGCTGGCAGCACAAAAAGCTGAATTGGATTTTTCACAAGCAGGAATTCCAAAGGTTGCTTTTCATTAAAGCCACTTTTCCTCTCAGCTATCAAATGTCACTGCCTTGAAACGTGGGCCCTTTCGTCAGGTATTCATTTAACCTACATGCATATAATTAAGTGGGAAAGCAACATCAACAAAAAGGGGATCTCAGATCACAAGAGAAGAAAGAAAGGAAAAAAAGCACATGACCAGGAATGCAAGTCCATGTCAATTTCACTCACTCCCATTGAAACTAACAAGAGCTCCAGGGAGGATAGTAATAGGATCAGTGGATTGTATATACCATTAAATTATACATCTTTCTCTCCATTCCAAGCCAACAATACGCCCACCACGCTGTACCCCCTCTAAGATGATGTGCTTACATTTTACTGCAACCGTTCCTCTGACATAGTCAAGCCCCCCAGCTAAGATACTGCGATTTAACCCCAACTTTTGTTCTACAAGATTCTTATTTGCACTTATTTACTTAGAAGTTAGTTCCCTGAAATAGCATACTTCCACATTACCAACACTTTATTATGTTTAATTCAACTTAAAAATAAATCAATTAGAGGAAGGCGGTGGGGAGGGATCTTGTAATCGGGAACTCTTAATCTCCCTACTATTGTTGGCAATGATCAAGGAGGAAAAAAAACATGCACTGCAATTGTATATCTGTACTTTCCAGACTACAAATAGGAAAGCAGACTGGAAATATTTACTATATTAAAACGATTGCAAATTAGATAAAAGATTTAAGGCACAAGCAGGCGATTTAAAAATCTATGGCTGTCTTGGATAGCTTTAAGACTAAATATTTTTAAATGCTCGTTGGAAAAAATGCAAAGGCTTCTCTTACCTGCAGGTTTGGTAGGAGAACCCGATAGGTTAGAGTAGCATCGATCCGCTGTGTTTGCTGATGAATGGGGGCTTGGGTTAAGTGAAGGTGCCTATGATTTGAAATCATTCCAAGTTTTTGAAGGGAAGACTGACTGCAGCCTCTGCCATGTTGGAATTTCAAACCCAAAACAGCTGCTTTGCAAGGAGCCAGCATGCCAGCAGCTGGACGCCTGCGCAGAGCGCCGCCGAGCCAAATTCAAATCACTTTCACACGAAGAGCCAAAGATCAGTTTTCAAAGGGGCGAGGGGGAGACACGCAGGAGATTCATGTGCAGGGAGAGCTCAATGGCTGCGCTGCACAGGGCCGTGGCTGCACAGGTCATGTTACATGGTAGGGGCTGCGGCTGCTCGCAGGGGAACACGCCGGGAGGTCATGGCAAAGCAGCCCGGGCGCGTTCACGCTCTGCCCTCCGTGGCAGCGGGGGAACCGGGAACGAAATGACCGGGGATCCCCACGTCCTGCCCGGCCCCTGCCTCCCGCCGCAGCGGCGTTCCGGGAGCAGGCAGCCCTGTCTCCGTGTCCCACCCCCCTTCCCCCCGCGGCGGCAGCAGCAGCAGCAGCGTCTCCCGAGCTCCCCTCCCCCTCCGCCGAGCAGCAGCAGTGTCTCCCGGCCCGCGTGCGGCCGCAGCCGTGTCCCCGGCTCAGTACCCTCTGGTCGATATAGTTCGCGGGCCTGGCAAGCTGAGGACTGACACCAGCGGGTAAGCGGGGGAAGGGCCAGTGGGCAAAGGAACTGGGGGGCATGGCAGGGCCCGGCCTGGGATTGGGGGAGAGAATGAAACCTCAGGGAAGAAACGCCCTGGGGCTTCCTCCCTACTCTGTGGTGTGACCCAGCTAGGGCTTGGTAACCACATGCTCCTGCCTGGCCGCCCACATTTCTCAGCATTTCTTCCTCCCCTCTGCCCAGCCACGTGCCCTTCTCTCAGCCCTCAACCCAAGACTCTCCGCCAGAGCCATCTCGGGAAGGATAAGCACAGGGTGGGAAGACAAAGCACCTTCAGTGCTAAACCTAGCTCTGCCTAAGGCCACTTTTGGCTCATTTTCCTCCTCCCTTGAATGGGGTTGGTGAGAGCTATCCAGAGAAGGGGGGTGAGGATCAGTCGCTGTTTGAAGCTGTAAAGTGCTTTGAAGGCCCTGGGAATACTAATTCTCCTCTCTCCAGTCAAATTCATGCCTGTATCCAGACTGCACTCAGTAAAGGGATGAACAGAGATGCTCAAGGCTTTTTGGCCGTCTTCACATTACTCTCTGTAAAGTTAGAACAGCCTCAGGGCTTGCCTCTTTTTAAAATGCTACAGCAGTCCAGCATTCATACCACTGAGAGGGGTTGTCCTATCAGAGTAGGTAAGTCACTTCCCAAGAGGCTGGAGCCAGGTCAACAAAATAATTCTTTCATCAATTTAGGACTGTACACACACCAGTTTAAGTCAGTTTAGCAACATTCCTCTCGAGTTGGATATTTCATACCTGTGAACTAATTTTTTAATGGAGTGGGCTGTTAACCGACAGACCTCATCTTCTATGATGCCATTGGTGAGCAACTAAGCCAATCTTTGATCAGCAAATCCGATTACAGTTGTCACATGAAAATCCGCTATTCGCAAGAATTGTGTACTCTTCGGATCCTGTGCTTTTCTTGTAATGTCTGCATACGTTGACTCTTGAAGCATTTGAGACCCTGTACAATAGAACTAATGTTCTAGCGTAGATGAGGCCTCAGGAGTTGCCTGAACTTGAGCCCACCTATCAATACCTTCTATGAGACATTCAGACATTCTGATAATGAGAAATAAGAGGCATAGAGACAGTCCAGTTATGCCTTCTTTCTCTAGCACATCGCCAACAGCTTCTGTGAAATGGCACAGAACCAGCTACAGCAACTCCATGCCTGCTGGAAGGAATCTGCCAGCGGGTTTTAGGATGACGTTCCAACCTCTTTAGGCTGGCAGACCAGGCATTAAGTGGCCAAACAACACAAATCGGGTCACACACCATTCTCTATATCTGCCACACTCCTAACATGCGGTCAGTCATGCATGCTCTCTCTCTCACTCACACACACACAAACACACACACATATATTCAATTCTATTTCTATCCATCTCTCACATACAACAGTCTCTTCTCATATACCTGGGCCATGCATGTCTATTTTTTTCTTCTATCTGCACAGACCATTTCCCCTCCTCTTTCTCTCGTGCACACACACAATTCCCACCTCGACTCACACTCTCCGTAACTGGAAAGATTCCATAAGGATGATTTTCATTCCAGCTCCCAGGGCTGGGGAACTTAGGAACACAAGAAAGTGTTTATCATCTTCTATGCCAATGGGGAGTCTGCCCCCTGTTCTGAAGGAGGAAGGGCACATTGTTGTCTCTGGTTAGTTACACTCCCTATCTCTTCTAGAGATGCTGTCAGTGAATCATCATCACCTCTTTCAGATCTGGGGGAGATCATTCAGATATTAAAATCAAGAAGACGAAATGGACTATATGTCCTGGGAGTGGGTGATGATTGGGGGAAGTTTTTGCTGGGGGATGAGAGAAATGCATCCAGTTGGAGCATTGGCATCTTAGGCTGTGTCTACACTGGCGCATTCTCACGCAAAAACTCTTTTGCGGAAGAGTTCTTCTGCAAAAACTCTTCCAGAAGAGAGCATCTACACTGGCATGTGCTTTTGCGCAAGAGCATTCATGCCAGTGTAGACGCTCTCTTGCACAAGAAACCATAGGGCTTTCTTGCACAAGAAATTCATGTTGCCTGTCTACACTGGCCTCTTGCGCAAGAACAGTTGCGCAGAATTCTTGAGTGGGAGTGTCAGAGTTCTGGCACAAGAAGCCCTAATTTCTTACATTAGAACGTCAGTTTCCTTGCGCAAGAACATGCTGCCAGTGTAGACAGGCAGCAAGTTTTTGCGCAAGAGCATCTGCTTTTGTGCAAGATCACGCCAGTGTAGACACAGCCTTAGAGAAAGCTTGCTGTTCCTCTTTGTGCCTTTCCTGCAGCAGAACAGCATTTCTGGGAGCAACAATGAAGCAGATGCAGAAAAACAGGGGAAACCAACATGACATTTCTGATTTTCTTGGGAACCTGCATTTTCTACTTCCTAATGAGTAAATGGAGATTCCCTTAGGTGGAGAGATGAAGATAACTCTTTACATGACCAATCTGATGGAAGAAGGCATTTGAAATGCTCTTGCATTCAGCTAGCTCTTGGTCAATTTTGCCACTTGGGATCTTCAGGGTGAGGGCTGGTGGCTTAGAAAAACATGGACAAAGCAACATGGGCCAGATCCTTGGTCCATCGGACAGTTATGTCATGCCACCTTGGGGATCTGAAGCAGGCATAAAGGCAGTGTAATCCTTACAAGAGAATTCCCTTAGTTAAAGGATTAGCTCTGGACTGCAAAGAGTGGTTATAGCTATCACGTGGTATGAACCCAGCCTCAAATCCTGGTTGCAGCCTTTGCTATAGGGGCCTGCTTGGAGCCTGACTGGAAAAAGACAGTGTGTGTAGAGCATAGCCCCATGTGCACATAATTCAGAGCCCACGCAGAACTCAAAGACCAGGGGCAGTAGAACTGACATGGCTTTTAGCCATCTTTACAACCTCCAAATCCTGGAGGGGATGGAGAACCTTCTGGAAGAACTCTGACAGCACTGGGGTGGCAAGCTACAGCACCTTCCTGGGGCTACCTCTGGGCATCTGTATAGAAATTCCACAGATATATGTGAGGTGGCCTCCCCTCCCCTTCCCCCCCCCCCCCCATGCTTCCAATAGCTGATTCTGCACAAGGAGAATCCTTTCACTGCAGGAACCTGAGTTTTTTTTAGCCTAGGTGTTTCTCCCTTTACATCTCTCTGGCCCTTCTACATAGAGTTACGGTGGGGATGAGTAACTGTCAGTCAAAGAAGTATGTACTGTGGATGCACCAACTGAGGACATATTTGTTAAACAAGTCATTTAATGATATTTTGATATGAAGGTACGTTGGGAAAAGCCTCCACAGTTTAATGGAACCTCTGTTTAGACTGTGCCTATTAACATTGCCTTTAGCAGCTCAGTTCATTGTGTTTTTTTCTTTACAAGGACCAGGGAAATTAAGTGCAAACACTAGCATTAATATAAGATTAAAGGTGAATTTAAAGCAAAATTCCAAAAGTTAACATTTCTAGTGAAACATTAACCTGGGTCTATTGCACATACTGTTTGTAGTATTTTCTACTCTGGGTTTCCTTGTTTAATGTATCACTGTTTATATTATTTCTCTATCAAATACACAAGATGATCAACAGGATTGCCAACCCCAAGCATCAAAATTTATGAGTCAGGGCCCTTCAAGGCTCTTTACATCAGGAGATTTAATATATATGTTTCCTTTTGAGACTTTAGGGTTCACCTTTTCTGGCTTTTCTCCACAACCATGAGGGCTAGAAATGTACTTTAAAAATTAAAGTTGAGAATTGTGCATATTGGACTTCAGGAGTTGGAGCTTTAAGAAAAATACCAAGATTCATTTGACAACACTATTGGAAGTACCATAACTTTTGGAATTGTCTAACCAAAAATTAACCCTAGTATTTAAACTTCATATGTGTACAGTATACTTTTCTTTTTTTATGACAGCTCATTACATTAAAGTAATCTGCATCCAGTCAGTAGTCATGTACATTCATATGGTGTGAAATTCATCTCTCTGCACAAAGTCAACATAATTCCTGTGCACTACGTAATTCCCATTGAATTCCTACTTGAGGTCTGAATTGAGGCTTGAACATAGACCTCACCCTGGTCCTCTGTACTGGAGTGAATTTTGTTTGACTTTAGTTTGAAAATACCACTAACCAAGCCTGATCATTTTGAAAAGGAACTTCTCACACAGAGAGCCTGATAATCTCTTCTTGAGCCTATTTCTTGAGGTAGGTGAAATGTTCACAATGAAACTCAAAACCATACCCGGTTTCAGGTTTTGGTATTAACACTAAAGTCAGACCAGGCTTCATGAAAAGATCACAGACCTTTTCAGCAAATCTGGGTCAATCACACTGAAACAATTCAAAATATGAAGAACAAACAATAATACATAATCGTGCTGTCTTTCCATCTATGATATTTTAAAGGTACCGGCACAGTAGTAGCTAGGCATCACATCTGCTCCATAGCATACCCTGTAGAGCAATAAGGAAAACTAGTGTTTTGAAACAATCTTTAGTTCACTGTATTTCCATACATGGATTGATAGATAAATGGAAGCATGTTCTGTAGCATGGCAGACAAAGCCATCAGTCTTTTAAAGAAGGTGTGTCTCAGTTCTTGGTCAACTATACTTCTGATCTGTTTCTTGATCTTTCAGAGAGTAACCCTTTAGGGTATAGGGCTTCCCACTTTTCCCCTCTTTCCTGGTGGAGTCCCATGGTTCTCCCACTCTAAAATCAGGCACAGGGCTACAGCACCCTGTTTACCATCTGTTTATTGTTCAACAGTCTTCCCTTCAGAATCTATGATCAGTGGTGAATACAATGACCCCAAACAGCCTTTTGAAAAACAAAGTGGTGTTTAATCTCAGTTGTGGAAACAAAGCATTACAAAAGAAAAGGGGCTGTAACACAATAAAAGCCCAACATGAATAGCTATCTTACCTATAGGTGTATGGGTAGTCCATACACTCTGGCCTCATTGGACTGAGATTCAGTCCAATCCCAAGTGCTCTGGTCCTTCCATCTTCAGAGACTATTCACCCAAAAGTTCTTTGTTTATTTTTTCCCACTTAGGATCCCCTGTGAACACAAACCTGGGATCCCTCCTCTGTGTCAAATCAGACTATTGAACACATGTGCATAAGCAAAACTTCTAAAGCAAACGACACCTGAACTATTCTGTAAGTATCAGGAAATGGGGCAATCTGAAGCTATGGTTCCCTTTTCTCCACACATGCCTCTAACCCTGGTTCGAATTAAACCTTGGTAATCCAATAGCAAACAGCAACACAGTAACAATCAAACAAGCAGATGGACATATAATATTCATGAAATACCACAGGCAGTTCCCATGTCCTTCACAATAGGTCTCGGAGATTGAATTCACTCCCGTGCAGAGGACCAAAACAAAGCCAATGCACAGCTTACATCCCAGCTGAAACTTCAAAATAGAGCTGAAGTGGAATGTAAGTGGTTTGCAGGTCTTGTGCTGGGTCCTCTAGATGGGAGCAAATTTTATTCAGAATGGTTAGGACTTTTTAATTGGCTTGAAGGTAATTTACAAACTACATGTGAACTGGGCTTACAGAAGATAATAGTAAACTCTCAGGGTGTCTCTAAACTACATCCCTCTGTCGGCGGAGGAATGTAAGTTAGACACATCGAAAGTGTAAATAAAGATGGGATTTAAATATCCCGTGAGTCATTTGCATAAGGGCGGCCGACACTTTTTTCGAAACGGGGCTTTTCGAAAAAAACTGCAGTTTAGATGGGGCATTTTTGACAGAAATGCCCCATTTTGAAAGATCCTGTACTCCTCAAAAAAGCCCTGCTTCAGAAAAAAGCGGCGGCTGCCATTATGCAAATGAAGCGCGGGATATTTAAATCCCGGCTTTATTTGCACTTTCGATGTGTCTAATTTACATCCCTCTGCCAACAGAGGGCTGTAGTTTACACACACCCTGAGATACTCCAGTGGAGACAGGATTCCACCATTGAGAGCCTGCAGGCTTCACTCATTTAGCAGCAAAAACATCAAGCCATTGTTCAACGACTAAAAGAACCAAAGGTAGAAATCCAAGAAAAAGCACATCTATCTGGGGACTGAATGTAAAGTTCAGAGATAAATTTTATTTCCATTCTGATTTTGATGTAAAAATAGATAATTTTGATCACATGTAGCCCTTCTGGAGAAGATTCTGCCCTTTTAAACAGACAAAACTTCTATTTTTTATAACTCCCATTTTTATAATTCCCATTGGAATTCTGTGAGCCCGGTGGGAGCCTGATGTTTCTTAATGTTATGTTCTAGTTCAATTAGGAATTCATTCAGGAAACTCCTATGGTTTGTGTTAAGGAGGAGGACAAACTATATGATAACATTGGCTGATACCTTTTGGCTTTATAATGTAAGCTCCCTAAGACATTAGCAAAACTTCCCTTTACTTCAATAGGATTTTTACCATTGTAAAGTCTAGAAGCTCATAGCTAGACCCACAAAGGGGATTTAGCCTCTGTTTCAACAACTATGGGTATATCTACATTACAGAGAAGATCGAAGTTGCTGCTGTTAATCTTCCACGGTTCAAATTAGCAGGTCTAGCGAAGACATGCTAATTCAAACAGAGAGGGATGCTTCAGTCGATGCTGGTAATTCTGCTTCCACAAAGAGTAAGGGAAGTTGTAGAGAAAATGTGCTCCCTTTGACTTCCTGCAGTGCCAAAATTTGAGTTAAGGTATGTAAGTAATGTAGCTGAAGGGGTATATCTTAATTCGACCTTATCCCGTAGTGCAGACATACCCTAACTGTAGTCCCTCTGCTGCTCAGTGGAATCCACAGCCCTGAGTTAGGTGTTCTATATAATAATGGCAAGTGTTGGGCATATAAGAATGGGATTCACAAATCAGTCAGCACAAAACTAAGCAGCACAAAATAGGAGAAGACTTAGGCCCAGTTCCTTGAAGGCTGATAAGCACTTAACTCAGGTTAATGCTTTCTCAAGAAAATTTCAGGAAGAGGAAGTGCTAGTCCCACTTCTCCTATAATCTAGGTTTAAATCCCCATTCTGTTTCATTAGGAGCAGGATTTTGTACTAGGTCTCCTGTTCTTGGTTGAATATTCTAACCACTGAGCACCAGAGTGTTCTGGGGTGGGTCTTCTTGCTCAGTTTCTCCTGTTGAGAATGTTTCACTTTATTGTAATTACTTAAATATTCATTAAGCCTGAGACAGAGTGAGTGACTCTACGGGGACCACAATAGCATAAGTATCAGAGAGGTAGCCATGTTAGTCTGTAATGGAAAAAAAATAAAAAACAATGAATGGACCTACAGCACCTTAGACACTAACAAAAAATGTAGATGGTACCATGAGCTTTCATGGGCACAGCCTACTTCTTCAGATGAATGGAGTAAGGCAGTCAGGGTACAAATAAATAGCAGAGAAAGAGAGGGGATGGGAAGGGAAAGAGAAGGGAAATAGTGGAAAAGAAAAAAAATCTTGTCAATTAGAGTATCCGTGCTAAATGAGGCAAAGAGGCTGACAAATGGAGTGCTGTAGTCATTGTGAACAGAACAGATTATGAACAGGAAGCTGCCAAACAACTCACCAACACCAGATTCTACAGGCTTCTCTATTCTGATCCCACTAAAGAATACCAAATAAATAAACCACCTGCTCATGAAACTCCATGCTACAATTTGTGACCAAATCTACACAAACTCCCTCCCCCCCCCCCCCCCCCCCCCCCCCAGATCCCTGACCAGGAGTTTTCTATCTGCTACCCAAGATCCACAAACCTGGAAATCCTGGACGTCCCATCATCTCAGGCATTGGCACACTTACAGCAGGATTATCCAGTTATATTGATACTCTCCTAAGACCCTATGCTACCAGCAGTCTTAGCTGTCTTTGAGACACCACCGACTTCCTGAGGAAACTACAGAACATCAGTAATCTTCCTGAAAACGCCATGCTGCCCACCAAGGATGTAGAAGCTCTTTATACCAACATAACACACGAAGATGAATTATCGGCTTTCAGGAACACTATCCCTGATGACATCACTGCACACTTGGTTATTGAGCTCTGTGACTTTGTCCTCACCCACAACTATTTTCAGTTTGGAGACACTTTATCTTCAAGTCAGCAGCACAGCTATGGGCACCTGCTTGGCCCCACAATATGCCAACATCTTTATGACTGACCTTGAACATTTCCTCAGCTCTTGCCCCCTAGAATCCTTACTCTACCTATGCTACATTGATGACGTCTTCATCATATGGACCCATGGGAAGGAGAGCTTTGAAGAATTCCACAGGAGTTTCAGAAACTTCTACCTCACCATCAACCTTAGCCAGGATCAGTTCACAATAGAAACTTCCTTACCACTAAAGTACAATTAAATAATCACCACATTTCTACCACCTTATACCAGAAAGCTACTGACCATTAATCTTACCTACATGCCTCTAGCTTCCATCCCAGACACATTTCCCAGTTAATTATTTACAGGGCTTGACAAGCAGCAGTGAGCCCTGCTCGCCAGCTGCGCGGTTTGGCACGCTGCGGTTTGGCACGCTGTGCATGCGCTGCGGCATGATGCTGGGCTAAAATCTCACCATGGGTGAATAGATTGCCCTAATTGTTGAGCCCTGATTATTTACAGCCAGGGCCTAAGATGCAACCAGTTTTGCTCCAAGCTCACAGACAGAGACAAAAACCTACAGGATCTCTATCAAGCATTTTTAAAATTTAAATACCTGCCCAGAGAAGTGAAAAAGCAGATTGACAGAGCCAGACAGATACCCAGACAACAGCTTCAGGATAGGCCCAACAAACAATAAAACAGAAAACCACTGGTCATCACCTTGAGCCTACAACTTAAACCCCTCCAACACATCATTAATAATCTACAACCTATCCTGGAAAATGACCTCTTACTCTCACAGGCCTTAGGAGACAGGCCAATCCTTGCCTACAGCCAACACCCTAACTTGAAACAAATTCTTTCCAGAAACCACGCAGCACACCTCCATCGTACTCACCAGGAACATACCCCTTCAATAAACTCCAGTGCCAACTCTGTCCACACATCTACACAAGCAACATCATCACAGGACCTAACCACATGAGTCACCACATCAGAGGCTCATACAACTGCACATTCACCAATGTGATCTATACCATCAAGGGCCAGCAATGCCCTTCTGCCACATATATTGGCCAAACTGGACACTCTCTAGGACAAAGGATTAATGGACACAAATCAATATTCAAAATCTGATATATCAGAAACCTGTTGGGGAACATTTTACCTTGCCCCAACACTCACTAATGGATCTAAAGTGACTATTACTACAAAGCAATTTAAAAAACCATCTGGAGAGAGAACCTGCGGAACTTGGTTTCATTTACAAATTTGACACCTGTAATTGAGGTTTGAACAAAGACCTGAACTGGATGGGCCACTCTATTCCACACCCTAATGACATCAAAAGCTAGGTACCAGGTACTTACAACCCACTCTATTAGCTTCTTATAGCATGGCCACTCTAAATCAGCGTGTCCCAAGCTATGGGCCGCAGCCTGGAACCGGGCTGCAGGAAAAAACTACTGGGCCTCAGAGTGGTTGCCAGAGTGTTCTGCGCTCCCGGAGTGCCCATGTGGCGCCAGGTCCCCAAGCCCTCTGTCAGCCACTGGAAGCAGCACTGGACGGGGGAATCAGGACGGGCTGAGTAGATTGGGGGGGCCGGTGGAAGCAGGGCTGCCGGGGGGCGCAATGTTGGGGGTAGGGAGCTGTCCGGGGAAGATGTGTGTGGGGGAGAGAAGTGGCCGCCGGAAGGAGGGCTGGATGCGGGCAGCGGGGCTGGCCAAGGGAGATTGGGAGGAGAAGAGGGGGAGAACTGGCTGCCTGGGAGGGGGTTGAGGGAAGTGGGGCTGGCCAGAGGTGGAGCGGGGGGGGGGGGGGGGAGAAGGGAGAATGAATTAGCTTGCGGGGAGTGGGACTGACCCGGCCATATGTAGATCTCGGGGCGCTGCCTCCCCTCCCCCCGACAAAGCACAAGTTAGTCCGGACCAGGGATTCTGTTGTCCCCCACACACACACCCTCGAGTAGTTGCGAACTGTCTGGCTGGTAGACACACTCATGCAGCCTGAGCACATTTACCAGACAGGCAGTTCGAAACTACAAACTGATACATCTAGTAATAATAAAACTTACCTAATAAGAAAATACCAGACATGTTATATGTCTGGTATTTTCTCTGTTTGTTTTTTATGTGTTTATATTTTGGGGCTGCAAAAAACAGTACTGAAAAAAAAGGGTTCCAACTAAAATAAAAAGTTTGGGAAGCCCTGGTCTAACCAGCTTTCTGTCTGTCTTACAGTCCATTTATCCAATCCATATTCCTTAACTTTTTAAAAAAATTTTCACCATAGTACTGTAGTTCCAAGTTCCAGACCCTACTCTGATGACTAATGAAAACTTCATGCAGACTTCTCACTACTCGTCAAGCAGCTACCTCCTCCATGCTGCTTGGGCACCAGCAAGGGAAGCATTGACAGCACAAGAGAGAAGTCTTCATTCTTTCAGGTCTTGATAAGATAACCAGATAGCAAATGTGAAAAATTGGGATAGGAGTGGGAGGTAATTAGCACTTACATATGAAAAAGCACTGAATTTTGAGTCTGTCCCTATAGAATAGGAATATCTGGTCACCCATAGGTCTTGTGCCCAGCATCACAGCTACCACTGGCATTCAAAAGGAGCATTTTCAGAAAAATCCTATGATGGCGCATGCTCAGTGCAGGTAGAATCTTCAATGAATTTAGCTAGCAAATTCTAACATGTCTCTGCTGAGCTTGTGCAAACTGAGATTTTCTTAGCTTCATTACCTATGGGCAAATTTTCACAAGGATGCCAAAAGGCACACCGCTGACACCTGGATGACTCCCTTCCCATATTTCAAGTCCTTGCTCCAAATAATGGTGGAACTAGTGTCTCAACAAAACGATTTTAAGATTTTTTTTTTAAAAGGGCGATACAATGTATTATTTCCTGGTCTTTTTCTGAGAAATAGCTTAACAATTTTTGGTGAAATTTTCCCCAGAATTCAGCTTGACATGGAAAATTTTAGAGCAAATCATTAAAGTTTAGCGAAATTATAAGTCAGGAAATGGTCATATTATAATGCAGTGTCAGGCAACATTTATTAAGGTGATAGACGCAGTTAGACCTATTATCAGAGATTAATGATAACAAAAATACAGCTTTTATCAATTTATCCAATCTCCAAAATGAAACACCCGATTTTGGAAAAAATACATTGAAAATGAAATAATAGCATTATTACCAGATTGCAGTTAGTGTCTTATTTTTTTTCAACTACCTTATTCATCTCAGAAACATTTTGCATCTGATTTCCAAATACATTTTAGAAAATCTTTCATTTAAGATACAAATGAATGTAATTAACTTTGGAATCAAAGAAAAGGAAAACTATTTAACAGAACACGGCATATATTTATATGCAGTTTCAAAATTGCTCAAAATTACGCATACTCACAGAAAAAGGTTTGTTTAATAGAATATATATTATAGGATTTGCATGTCTGATAAGATCCACACAGGGATTTATTTGCAATTGTTTCAGGAGCAGATTTCTAACCAGAGTTTTCTTTTTGATGTGTTAAGGCTGCTTTACTTGTAGGCAAATAACTGCTGTAAGCAATACTTTTAAATGATGACATTGATCTTCCCAAATGTAAATTGCTTTGATAGCAAAATTAGCACAATGTTTGTGATTTGAATTGTTCTGAAAAGCTGTCTTTAATAATATGGGTTCACTTGAGTCACAGAGTAACATTATCAATCTATCTGTGCAGTCATCTCTAAAGCTTTTTATATGAATGAAACATTTTATCTATTCTAGCTGATCATTCATCTATAAAAATGTGTTTTTATGAGCTTAAATCAAGTATCCAAAACAAAATGGATTTCCAACATTCAACGCACCAACATTTCAGAAAGGTCTATCTTACTTCATTGAGGGGAAGAAAATATATGGGTTTACACTTATCTAAGAACTATTTAGATAATCTGACTATCACTGCCATTTACAGAACTTCTTTGTTATAAAGTTTTCCTGTGTGATGCCTCTCCATGTGTGAATGGATATAAAGATGTTATGAAAATAAATTAATGTACAGGCAGTCCCCGGGTTACGTACAAGATAGGGACTGTAGGTTTGTTCTTAAGTTGAATCTGTATGTAAGTCGGAACTGGCGTCCAGACTCAGACACTGCTGAAACTGACCGCCAGTTCTGACTTACATACAGAATCAACTTAAGAACCCCAGGCGTCCCCAAGTCAGCTGCTGCTGAAACTGATCAGCAGCTGATTCCAGGAAGCCCGGGGCAGAGCAACTCTGCCTGGGGCTTCCTGTAGTCAGCGCTGGTCAGTTTCAGCAGAAGCTGACTTGGGGACGCCTGGGGCAGAGCAGCTGGGGTGCTACTGGACCAACCCAGCAGCACCCCATCTGCTCTGCCCCAGACGTCCTGATTCAGCCACTGCTGAAACTGACCAGCAGCGGCTGAATCAGGACCTGGGGCAGAGCAGCTGGGGTGCTGCCGGGTTGGTCCAGTAGTGCCCACGGGCGCTGCAGGACCAATCGGCAGCGCCCCAGCTGCTCTGCCCCAGAGTCCAAAACAAAAGCCTGGTCTGCTGGGGGGGGGAGCACACTAGCTGCGCCGCCCCCCCCCCCAGCAGACCAGGGACACGGGGAGCAGAGCCGCAGCGGCAGCGGGGTGCCGCGCCTCTGAGGCTTTGCTCTGGCAAAGCCTCAGAGGCGAGGGACCCCGCCACGGCTGCGGCTTCAGTCTGGGTGCCTGTGGTCTGCTGGGGACGGTCCCCAGCAGACCACAGGCACCCGGACTGAAGCCGCAGCCGCAGGGAACCGCCGCTGCTGCCGCTCCAGTCTGGGTGCCTGTGGTCTGCTGGGGACGGTCCCCAGCAGACCACAGGCACCCGGACTGAAGCCGCAGCCGCGGGGGGGGTCCCGCGCCTCTGAGGCTTTGCCAGAGCAAAGCCTCAGAGGCGCGGGGAACCGCCGCTGCTGCCGCTCCAGTCTGGGTGCCTGTGCTCTGCTGGGGACGGTCCCCAGCAGACCACAGGCACCGGGTCTCAAAGCCTCAGAAGCGCGGGAACCCACCCGGTGCCCCTGGTCTGCTGGAGACGGTCTCCAGCAGACCAGGGGCACCGGAGCAGCTTACGAACGGGGCTTTCTCGCCCCGACTTCCGGGGCGAGAAAGCTCCGTTCGTAAGTGCGGATCCGACATAAGTCGGATCCGCGTAAGTCGGGGACTGCCTGTAGTTGTGTTTGGCACTACCAGAAGAATCACCTTTACCCACCATCAACAAATTAACAATCAAGCTATGTTAATTTTTTTTTCCTCCTTACACCTACAACTGTTTTATTTAGTGCATTAACATTTTGTGTGTAGGGTTCAGTCCTGCACAGTACTGAGCACTCTGATTCCAATAAGCATATATACATATGTGCTTAACTGCAAGCACATGAACAATTAAAGTTAATGCGTCTCATGTTCCTAAACTTAAGCACATACTTAAGTGTTTTACTGGCTTAGGATCCGAATGCACAGAACGTTGTAGAATTAAGCTATCAGTTAGGAACAGACACAAAATAATCTGTAAAGATCCCATCTTCTATAAAAATCAACTATGGTAAATAAAGGCAAAGGCAAAATGCATGAATAAATATCTGTTGCTCTCTTTCTGTTGACTGTAGCACTTACAATAAATTCTCTTAAGTTTCTATACAATTACAATTTATTTTAAAGATCATCATTTGTAACTCTATTCTCATAAAACTATTAAACACATTGGCCTTTTTCATTTTAAAGGACTTGCTAACAGTTCTCACCAAAGACTTTATTTAGAACCTTGACCTTAAATTGATACAATTATACAACTTAATCAGAATTAAAAATGTCAAACTACTGTACAATAGCATCTAGGGGTTCAACATAGCCATTCAGCTGTCTATGCCACAGATGCAAAGATGACTCCGTTTGGCATTGAATTACATGTTTATGCTGAAATGTTTTCTTCCAGATGTTTTTATCTATCTTCTGCATAACAGAAAGTATTGAAAAAGAGTCTAAAAATCTCTTCAGTTCTATTGCAGTTTTTATCTTTGAAATGAAACTCTATCATTGATGTACTATGCACTTTGTTAGCTTATTTTATTTTTCTTGAACTTTTAAGACTAACTGGAGTAGTTTGAAAAACTTAAAAAACAATGAATAGTCTAGTAGTACCTTAGGGTATGTCTACACTAGAAAGTTAGTTCGAACTAACGGACGTTAGTTCGAACTAACTTTCCTATGCGCTACACTAGCGCTCCGCTAGTTCGAATTTGAATCGAACTAGCGGAGCGCTTAGTTCGAACTAGGTAAACCTCATTTTACGAGGACTAACGCCTAGTTCGAACTAGCTAGTTCGAACTAAGGGCTGTGTAGCCCTTTAGTTCGAACTAGTGGGAGGCTAGCCCTCCCCAGGTTTCCCTGGTGGCCACTCTGGCCAACACCAGGGAAACTCTATGCCCCCCTCCCGGCCCCGGACCCCTTAAAGGGGCACGGGCTGGCTACGGTGCCCGTGCCAGGTGCAAGCCTGCCAGCACCCAGCTAGCAGACCCTGCACCTGGCACGGCACAGAGCCACCCACCCGATGCCCCCCAGCCCACCCCCTCTTGCCGGGACCAGGCTGGCGGCTCCCGGGAGCTTGCCCTGGACCGCAAGAGGCGGGCACCTTCCTGGGCTAGTGCGGACATCGTGGACCTCGTCCACGATCTCCGCACTAGGCACAGGAAAGTGTCCGTCTAGGGCAGGAGAGCTGCCAGCCTGGCCACCCAGGACCAGGTGTGCATGAAAATCAAGGGGGTCCACTGAGACCCCCGACACTGAGCCCTGAGCTTACAATGGCCGTACTGGGTCAGACCAAAGGTCCATCTAGCCCAGTAGCCTGTCTGCCAACAGCGGCCAACCCTAGGGACCCTGGAGGGGATGGACCGAAGACAATGACCAAGCCATTTGTCTCGTGCCATCCCTCTCCAGCCTTCCACAAACTTTGGGCAGGGACACCATTTCTACCCCCTGGCTAATAGCACTCCATGGACCCAACCTCCATGACTTGATCTCACTTCCCTTTCAACTCTGTTCTAGTTGTAGCCTTCACAGCCTCCTGCATCAAGGAGTTCCACAGGTTAACTATTTGCTTTGTCAAGAACAACTTTCTCTTACTAGTTTGAAGCCTGCTACCCATTCCTTTCCTTTGGTGTCCTCTAGTCCTTCTTTATGGGAACTCAGGAAGAACTTTTCTGTATGCACCCTCTCCACCCAACCCCTCTTTTAGAGACCTCTATCCTGTCCCCGCTCCGTCTCCTCTTTTCTAAGCTGAACAGTCCCAGTCTCTGTAGCCTTTCTTCATCTGGGACCTGTTCCCAACCCCTGATCATGTTAGTTGCCCTCCCCTCTCCCAGCCTTTCTCTTCCCCTCTCCCACCTCCTTTTCCCAGTCTCCCCCAGTTTTGTTCAATAAAGACAGAGTCAATGTTGGAAGAAACGTTATCTTTATTTTGTACATCAATAAGAAGGGGGGCTAGGGAAGGGCAAGTGGAAGGAGGTGAGGGAGGAATGGGGTACGAGCCCCCGATGGGGAGGACTGGGCTGGCTCTGCGGGCTTCTGGGGGTGGAAGCTCTCCTGCAGCCCCCCAATTACTCCCTCTCCCCAGATGGCAGCCTGCGGCAAGTGCAGCCGGGCTGATGGCCGAGTGGTGTGATGTGCCCAGTGTGGGCACTCAGGGCACTCCAAGCCAGAACTTCTTTGCAAGCGGGGCACCCCTTAGAACTGTGTGTCCGGGGTGGGGGTCGGGACCCTTTAAGCGCAGCCCTCGGCTAGCCTGAGACAGCATCTCCATGCTCTAAGTCCTCCTTTTATGCCCTGCCGGCACTGCTTCCGGCCATCATTAAGCCCTGTTCAGAGTCCACTCAATGTGGACTTACTAGTTCGAACTAGCAAAACGCTAGTTCGAACTAGTTTTTAGTTCTAGATGCGTTAGTTCGAACTAGCTTAGTTCGAATTAACTAATTCGAACTAAGTTAGTTCGAACTAGCGCTGTAGTGTAGACGTACCCTTAGAGACTAACAAAACATGTAGATGCTATCATGAGCTTTTGTGGGCACAACCCACTTCTTCAGATGAAAGCATTGTTTGAGCACCTCTCCTGCACTTGTCCCTTATAATGGATTTAGTATTCATATTTGCACAGATTTTTATTAAACTGGGGAGTTGTAACTGTTAGAGAGAGTTCCTAACTTTAGTACCAAACTTCCCTAAATATGTTCTAAAGCGTCTTTAGGTCTAGAATTTCTGGTGTGAGACCATCTCTAGTAATATTTTATCAATATATTATTTCAATTTCAAGTAGTATTCCTGAAATTCCTAAGTTGTTTAATGCTTCTAGTTCCTTCAAAAATAAATAAAGTAGTTGAAGGCACAAATAAAGAAACACAGCAGCTTCTATTTTTGTACCTACAGTACAAAAAGTAATATTCACACTTTCCAAGTTGGTGAATATCCTTTCTTGTAGATTAGCACTTTTTGTTAAGTGCATAAGACTGGCAAAGTCCCCAACAGCTCTGATATGTGCATTTAAAGAACATAAAGTACATTCTGCGCCAGATTCTGATCTCATTTACAGCAGTGTAAATTTTGAATCAATCCAATGACTTTAACAAACTTATTCTGGAGTTACGCCAGTATAAATGAGATCAGAGTCTTGCCCTCTGACATTTATATAGATTAAGGAAAAAAATAATTTCCTGCAAATAAAGGGCCAGATCCTCAGTTGGTGTAAATTGGCACAACCTCATTGAAACAAATGGAATCATGGTAACTTAATCAGATGAGGGTCTAGCCCAGAATATATAAAAGTTTTCAGAGCAGGCTTTTTAATTCATTTAAAACTATTATGTTAGGTGGGCTATTGATGCTTGGAATTAATGCGCAAGATGTTAATCTCTCTAGACCTGGATTTAAAATTAGACAAAGCAATAATTAGTTTGGCACCATCATTCCACTACCCAGAGGGTAATAATATAGGTCATAAAATACCAGAGACTGGCACTACTTTTCATTTAAAAAAAAAAAAGAGAGTACTGGAAAGGTCTATAGACATTTAAAAATTAGTTGACATTGGTTGGCATAATGGTTTTTGACATACTGTACCACTTCACAAGACACTGAGATTCACCTGAGTCCTTAAGCCTCTCAGTTCTCAGGAACAGAGGTTATTCTTTACAGAATACTTGATATTAAAAAGTCTATATTCCATTTATACTATGCATTTTTATATAATATATGTTGGTTTATCACGTAAAGTTATGAAAATGGTTTTATTTCATGCAGTTTCCAAAACTTTTTGCCCCTATATTTATGTTCTTCCTAAAGTATATGAATGATGCACTGTAAACAGTTTATAAACATATGGAAGTAGAGCATTATAGTATATGTATCTTGATTTGTTTTCATGACAAATGACTACTGGCAACATGAATAATTCAAAGTTCAGAAATGATGAAAATATAGAAGAATTGAAGTTAGCAATTTCTTCCTCTCCTGTCAATCTTTTTGCCAGGCTCCTTCTTAAACATAATAAAAATTAAGAAGTCATCAAGTCTGAGAACAAGTCTTATATATCAGAAATGATTGCTTATGTTTGTACTGTTTAACTACTGCTTATACTTAACACATTGTATCAGTTTGGTTTTAGGTATTCTCATAAATACCAACTCATTAAATTAGGAAAATAATATTGCTACTATCCGATTGTAAATATATCTACAAGATGCAGTAAAACTGTGCTTAAATTGTGTACAGAGCAGTATATTGTACACACAAATGTGTATGTATATCTATACACGTACACATCTAAAATATGTGTGCATGTGTGTATCATATACAGATATGTATACAATTTAAAAGTGCATATTCCACGTTATAAATGCATATATTCATAAATCATTTAAAGTTAAGCTTTTCATGTGATGTGAGGCACTGATACAAACTTGCTAATGATAATTATAGAACTGATGCTGATTTAGTCATTTCAAGAAAGCCATGGAGGCATAATTAGTGTCTGAATGGCCTCAATATTGCATTATTAGGAGGCTAGGGTGAAACTTGAAATGAGAACATCAAGGCTGATAAGAGAAAAGAAAACATGAAATACATACATAATTCATTCTGAGATATTATAAAGGTTTGTAACCAGAAACAATAATTTGCAGAAAGCATCTCATGTACTGAAGCCAACTGCAATCATCTGGTCAACCTGTTTAAGATCAAATAGTATTCTCAGCTATTCTCAGTGGTATCTTTGTAATAAAGTACTAGCAAACAGACATTGTTTGCTTCTGGTCACTTTTAAAGAATGTTCAGTTTATCAGTGGGGACTTTAATCTCAAGCTTCATAGAGTACAAAAAGAACATTGATCCTACTGTGTTGTCCTTCAGGCCACAAGGCATGCACATTCTTACATTCATTTGTCAAAAGACAAAAAATAAATTTTGCCTTTTGAAAATACCCAGTGACATCTTTTAAAACTGAATAATTTTCCATCACTTTTTTCTTCCTTTTATCCCTGACTCATTTACTCTCTCATAATGCTTTTTTCCCACCATATTTCCAGTGGTAAAGAACAGCTATGCAGAATTCCTTGCTCTGGGCCCCTGCCAAGCCAGCCATTCAGCACTGGTTGAATGGAGCAAATATCAGTCAGGAGTCTACTTTTTGGTTCTCTTGCTTACTAGGAGGCAGAAGGTTTGAAGAATGAGTCTACCAGGTTAGGTAAAGAAATGTGCTATGATTGCAGTCATTATTTCTGATTGGCTTCTAACCTTTATTTATAGATCTTGTCTAAACTTATTTTTATGTATCTAGCATCTCAAATTTATCTTAACAGCTTCATTTATACAAATTATGTATGCATATAAGCCAGGGATTTGTTGTTAATTATTATTATTAATTACTTTAAAAATTAAAATGTTTACCCAGGTTGCAGTGATCAAAAGTTGTTACCCTTCATGACTGTTCATGAAGTCTTGATTCTGTCCAGTTTACAAGTGACAAGTATCTGCATCCAATTTCCATTATTGCACCATTTTTGGCATTCTCAGGAGAAAGATCAAAGAGTTACTTGAGACTTAACTGATCTCTCATTGTCCTATAGCTCTTCAAGTCAGAGGTGAGTTACGCTGAAGAAGTACTTGGATATATTAATAGGCAGGGACCTTCCACCCCAACAAGTCAATGATGCCAAAGATCAGGATGAAGACCTTGAATTGGCACCAGAAGTAGACTGAGAGCCAGTAGAGGGAACTTAGCACAGATAGGATGCACTCACAGTGACCTGATATTCTGTGTGATCTGAATCCTCTGCATTGTATCTATGTTCAGCCCCAGTGACTGCAGTAATTAAATCTGGAGATGACAAATCCATGGATCACTAAGGTCACATTCTTCTCCAGGATGAAGTTCTCACATTGATTAAAGGTGAAAGAAGGCACTTTTGCAACACTTTGATGAGTTGGGACAAATGCCTTTGCTGGAAGAGGAAATCAATGTGTCAATTATAGTTTCAGAGTATTTCCCTTTCCCAAACAGCACCACTTCAGTCTTGGCCAGGTTGAGCCAGCTGCTCTTCCTCCAGCAGAAGACTCTTGCAGGTATTGTGTCATTTTTGTGAGGGGGTTGTTGGTATATATGGGGAAAATGACATATTGAACTGGGTATCATCAGCATCTCATCACCAGTTCTGTTCATCAACTTCAGCTGTCTTGTGTCAGCTGATCAAAAGTATCCTGTGATGGATCATAGAAGAAGCTGCATGGAGTTTGAGTAATAAAGTACTGAGATAAGACCCATACACATTTCACTGAAGACATCTTTTGAGCATTGGGCTATTCCAGTGACTTTCAGTACCAAGATTTTTATTCCTTCTGTGTATATCACATAGAGTTTATCTATAATTATTTCATGACTTTAATATCGTCATTTGTCTGCATCTTCATGGAAAGGTGAATTCAACAATGTTGTGTTGAACCTAAGGTATCAAGCAATCTATTTGCCCTTTATAATCTTTAAAAGTTTTTGAAGAACAAACCTACTTTACATAAACCAGCATTGGGCTCTAGAACTAAAGTGGATGAAATAATCAGAGCAAACACTGTCTTATAGGAATATCACTCTTTTGCCTGCTGTGAACTGAAATCATAGGGGAACATCTGAACAAGTCTGCCTTTCTCTTGTGTTAATTTGGCATTATCCTAATTTCATGGCTGAGGATGTGTATAGACTAGTGAAGTAGAGAAGTAGTCATGAAATAATAAAGGATTCAGTTGAAAACACATTTAGATTCTGTCCAGATGCCAGAGGACAGTCTGAATATGAGCATCACTGGCATAACAGATGGGTAGGTCTCATATAGTTTGGTTGAACAAAGGCTTCATCCTGGATGGCACCAAGCACCTCTACATCACCTTGATTTTAATGATATTTGAAGGTGCTCAGCACTTCTCAGCATCAAGCCTTTAATTTCTGGGGCTATTTTTATGTGTCATCTGTATTTCAGTCACACTTATTTGTGGGTGCAAATGCTATGAAAACAGTTATCTAATCTGATTGCACTCAGCTGACTAGATAACTTAATACTAGTAGGCAGTGACCTCAATAGCATTTATTGCATTTATCTGGTTGCAACAGTATTTGCAATAATTTCCTTGTCCTTAAAAGTAGTCAGCAGCGCCATAGATAAACAGCAAGTTTTTAAGGGTAACTAGTGTATTGAGGACTACAATTTCTTGTACTTTTAAATATTTCATGAATAAAACTATGCTTATAAAGTGGATTGGTATGCCATCGGTGCAAGAGATTCAACTCGAGAATGAAGGGACCGCTGCCGATCCTCAGATTCACTGTCCTCAGGGCTGGTCACAAGTCCTCAGGCTCCGGGGAGACCGGGACTGTGGCATACACTGGCTCACAATCCTCCCCGGAGGGTTTCGGGGGAGGGGACGAGGGATCCTCTGGGTCCTGATATGGCCTGGGATCAAATGTTGCCAACGCTTCCTTCAGGACCCGCTCGGCGGGATGCAATGCCCGTATGGCTGTATAAACAGTTCGCCATGTTACTATGATCCCTTTTGGGAGGGATAATGCAAGATGTTCAGAGGTTCTCAATTCCTTGCCCACCTTCTCCCAGAAGGTCAAATCATAAGAACTCCCTTCCGGGAACCATGGGCAATGGTCTCGTATCCAAACCAACAGCTGAACCAGCTGTACAGGGGGAACCTTAAACCCCTGTTCCTTCACAGTGCGCTGCAAGATCTCAAGCTACAGTTTTTGCTCTTTCGTGGCAGACTGCCCCATACTGTTATTCTGTCCGCGGCTGCTCACCTGTTCGTCCTGCGAATGGTGATGTCAGTAATTTCGGGAGCTCCTCTCAACAGCTTATCCTCCATCCAGCAGCGGATACACCACCGGTTCGAATCACTCGTTCACTTCAAGTCCCTATTCGGGCGCCATTTGTGGTGTATGAAGGCACGGACTCCGGCCGGTGCAAGCACGAAATCATTTTATTGCAAGATTACAACTATCTTTATTCCCTCTCAACTTCCCAAAATTCCACATCCTGCTTTTTACAAACTGTGCTTTCTCACAGTCCCAACACAGTATTCTCGAAGGTCGTTGACTAGGGCAGATGTTGTTATTGTTGGCGCAGGACTCTTGATCACGCGCGTCCCCGCTGATTCCTTGATCGTCCTCCAAGGTCTGCAGCTTTTCTTGGTTTTGTCCTTGGATGCCCTGTCACGCGGTCAATGCACTATACTTGTTGAGTCTTTACATTGGCCTGCTAAGGACAGGGTTGTGAGTTCAATATATGTTTTGGGGGGAGGGATAGCTCGGTGGTTTGAGCATTGGTCTGCTAAACCCAGGGTTGTGAGTTCAATCCTTGCAGAGGCCGATTTGGGGCAAAAATTTATCAGGGATAGTACTTGGTCCTGCTGTGAAGGCAGGGGACTGGACTCAATGACCTTTCAAGGTCCCTTCTAGTTCTAGGAGATAGGAAATTTCCATTAATTTTTTTTAAATGACTTGGCTATTCAGTGTCACAAACTGCTTAGACCAAACATGTCAAACTTTCGAGGATACAAAATTCCCTCATGTATCTTCTACACTAGGTATCAAGAGATGTGATCGCTAGTAATGGAATGCATGTGCATGGGTCTAATTTGGTAGTTCTTGCCTCAAGAGGATATTGCAGGGTGTAAAATAATCACTTGCTGTGTTTTCCAGGCTATCCTTAGAAACCTAATGAATTGGCAACTGTCTTCTGTTGAAACTGTGATGTTACCATGAGTTGGCAAAGTGCATCAAATTTGACTACTATGGCTCAGACACCTATCCTTTTAAAATGACTGCCTTCAAAGAGCTTTTGAACAGTAGATTTAGAGGCTATGTAACTGGTTCTTTAGTGCCTATTGGCATTAATTTTTGTCCTTCTTAAAATACTTCTAAAGAAGACATAGAGGAGATGTCAGAAGGGAGAGGAGGGATGCAAAATTAGAATTATTACTATATGTGTTAAAAGAGCAATGAGGGGGAAATATGTTAAGGTGTTGCCATGCTCACAGTACTCTTGAGGGAAAATATGTGGGTATGTACACAGATATGACTACAACTGGGGTAAGTTTTCCTACTTAATACAGTAGCTCAGCAGAATGTGGAAACCCAATTCATGACCTTTCATGCTGCAGAAGTGGTCATATATTGCAATTTCTTCTCAATAGACCTCCCAGTGTTTCAAAATGTTAGATGGGTCTTTACTTCTGCCTTGCAATTTTATTGACATTTTTCTTCTACTTTTCATTTTGTGAAATAGTTTAAATTCTACAGTAAGCCATTTAAGCTTGCTCGAGAGAGGCTGCAATGCTGCTCCCAGGCACGCTGCAATGATTGAAACCACAAGTGAACACTTTGTATATTGTTAAAAAATCTTACATTCTGGTACAAAACACATAACGGAGCTTTCAGCTACTGCACTGCAGTTAAATGCATTTGCCCAGAGGCACAAAATCAAAATAGTTACTTGTATTACAGTGAAACTGCAAATACCTATGGATGGATTTACATAATAATTACACCTGCCTGCTTTAAAAAGTAACATACAACTACTCGATCTTTTGTGGAATATATAAAAAGTATATTCATTCAGGAGACTATAACTTTGATCTAAATAATGTGCTTAAATTTTGGTGACTTAACTACAAGTATTAGAATTAGGAAAATAATGAGCCAGATCTTATACTGGCTACATCTCAGCACAGCTCCATAGAAATCAATTTGCAACTGCTGAGGATCTGGTCCAAAATAATTTGATTTTTTTTTCAAGTTCTTACATGGTTTGATACTCATTTTTGGGCCAAACCTTGCTCCCACTCCATTCAATATGATTTTGACATGGACTTCAATGAGATTGTGTCAAGTATCAGAGGGGTAGCCGTGTTAGTCTGAATCTGCAGAAGCGATGAGGAGTCCTGTGGCACCTTATAGACTAACTGAAGTTGGAGCATAAGCTTTCGTGGGCAAAGACCCACTTCGTCAGATGCATGTAGTGGAAATTTCCAGAGGCAGGAATATTTATTCCTGCCTCTGGAAATTTCCACTACATGCATCTGACGAAGTGGGTCTTTGCCCACGAAAGCTTATGCTCCTACACTTCAGTTAGTCAATGAGATTGTGATTCGGCACTTGGCCATTTAGTACCCCCAGAAAATTTGGTAATAATATTTTTATATCAGTATCAAAAACTGCACACACAAAACCTGCATATATATTGTAGTAGGACAATTTGGTTTAAATGAACTCAACATCACAAATCCATTTACTGTCTAGTTTGACATATCAGTTGTCTTTTTACCACTAAGAGTCCCCTCAGGAAATCATAACAACAAGAAACTAGAAGAAAAAGATGTTTAAATGTGCCCAATTTACTCATAAAATGTCAACAGTGAATTTTTATGTGCCAGTCTGTATAGCAGACACCAAACAATTCTAGTAACCCCATTTATTGTTTTCTCATAGAGCTATCTTCCTTCTAGTTAACATTTTTATTTAGCACAGTACATGTATGTTATAGATATGTGTATAGCAAATAACTGGGCCTTGAAAATACTCTTAAAATGCCTACATGACTCACTTTCTGATCAATCTCAAGAAACCCTAATTACTCAAGGGATCAAAACTGTCAGCTTTGTAATATAATTCTGATATACTATGTTCCTTCTCTCTCTCTCACATCCAAAACTCGTGTTTTACTGAAAAGTCACTGTTACATTAGTGTTCCACAACTGGAACTTCCAGATAAGATAGCCAAGGACAGGACTACATGACTTCAGATACAAGGTCACGCCATCACAGATGTTATATGTGGAATTCGGTGCCTTCCAACCTATAGGAATATGCATATAAAGTGAATTTGTGTTTCTTATCATGATCAAGATTCCACTAAAGCAAACTAAAATCTACAAATATTAGACCCACTTTAGAAACTAAGCCTGTGACCAGACCTAAAAGAACTCCACAATTTCTGGAGAAATTTAAATTTCAACTGTCAGATAGCATCCAAAGTACCATGCAATGGACACTGCAGGCCCAGAGCTTGAAGATCAGAATCTTTTTAAAATTTACTCAATGAGTTCCACCTTCCAAAACATATCAGACTCATAGCTGTAGGAAATGCTGAAATGGCTAATAATCAATTTGAGTAAAAAAGAGAGAGAGGGCAAAATGTCCCATAGGAAACAACGAGTGACAGGGAGAAAGGTTGGGGTGATATAATAGGTCTTTTCCAGCTCTATTTTTTTATGGTCTCATGACCAGGAGTTTTATAGGATAGTCTGGTACATGATTCTTTTATTTTTTGGAAGTAGCATGGATAACAGTACATTTACATTACCTAGGGATTGCTGGTATTTCTACATTGGGAATTACCCATATTTTACTACAGATTCTGAAGACATTTTACTTATGTTCATTTTCTTAGTTGCTATTACTTTCTTGGACAACTGATATTGGTACTTTTAGCAACTTCAGCTAGCAATGAGGAACATCCTCACAACAAGATGTTACCTTACCAGAAAAGTAAAGTTATTGGTTTAGTTATATTTCAAGAACTTTTTTGACACTTCACAGAGAACTTTGCAACCTATTATACTTCATGACATTTGTCTTACATACACCATCATATGATTTCTATTTTTCTTATCCTGTTCTTTTTCTTAATAGAGGAACTAGTAAGACAAACAGGCTCATCCTCTAATACTTAGTCCTCAGTTTTTTGTTTGTGGGATCACACTTGGATTCTGTGGGAACGACTGTGATGTTATAGAGTGTGAAGGTCTGTTGATTTAAGTGAGATATTAGGAGCAGATGAACTCTTCATTAGGACTGGTTGGAAAACATTTCTGTTTCATAAAAAAATTCAAGGTTTTGTCATTGTTTTCATCCCAGAGAATGACAAAACTGAAATCTTTCAAAAAATGTTCAGAAATTATGGGAGAGAGAAAACCCCCATCCTAGTAGTATAATTCGGGAAGTCATATCGGATATGGGCTACCCATGTTCAAGTCCCTGCTCTCAATCCCACATCCCAGTTGAGTTCCCTAACCACTGGGTTATTGGCTATTTGGAGGAGGGGGAGTGACTTTCTCTTGACCAGAAATTGCACACTTAAGCTGATGAAAATTATGTTGAAACCAGTATGTTTCTGTGGAGGAAAAATAGTTTCAGCATTTTCCAACCAAAACATTTTTTCCAATAATTCTTAACCTATTTGGTTCTATTCTTTGAGAACCAAAATCCTGTTTTCAGGTAAGTGGTCCTTGTAATAAATAATGACAACGGGGAGAAAAACAAACTATATGATATGAAAGGAGTTGGTTCTAATGGGAATGATTTCAAAGTTCCCCCATGGAGGATTAGTTATCTCTATACAGAGTCCCAAAAAATATATACATTTTCTTTTTAGTTGTAAGTAAAGGGATTTTTGTTTGGGAGTTGTTTTTTAAAAAGACAATGTAGAACAGATAAAGAAAATACAAGGTAGCCCATAATTTGAATCCATGTTTACAGAAATGGATTCAAATTATGTTTTTATATCATTATGAACATGAGTTTGGTCATTTCAGCTTAATCCCTGTTTGTCCCTATCAGAAAATCAAATCACACAGCACAGCATATTTAACAGACTGTACTCAACAGATGCCCAGGACTGGAATAGCATGTGTTACTAAGGTCAGGACTGAGATTCATTGGCAGAGATGTGTGGGAAATTTGCACAGCATCTGCCTGCATTATGCCTTTATAAGGCAGTGATATTAGTCCTTTGTTTTTGTTAACATCAAATTCACTCAAAATATGCCTTTGAAGAGTGGATAATTATTAACTTGCTACTTACAAACACTGAAAATATACTGTTGATAATACAGGAAATTATTTACTGGTTCAGAAAAGTGAGGTGATATCTAAAACAGGATGAGAAGGAGAAAATGTCTTAGTATTGGGCTAAATCTTGAGGTAATACCTCAGTTTCAATTACTAGAGTAAAGAATTAGAATTTGTCCCAGAATAAAATTTTGCCTTCTACTTTTCTCTTTATTTATTTAATATGTCTGCAAATAGTTAGCTGCAACTTTAGTAGTTCATTTTTATCTACGACTTAAAATCTTTAGATATATTCTGCTTTATGTGACCCACCTGTATGACTTGAAGAGATGACTTGAATAGAGAATAAAATAAAATAGGATAAATATAAACCACCTCTTTTGATTTGTGTATCATTTTCTAATGAATTGTTAGTACAGTGGTTTTTACTGGCTGAACTTCTGAGCTCAACAACAGAAGATTCCTCATCTTCCAGTAAGCCAGCCCCAATGTTCTCTTTTCAGCACAATTAAATTAAAATTTGTCTTGTTAAAATTCACATCAGGACTTTATAGTCTCACAATATTGTACAATGATGTTAGGTATGTGGACAGTTCAACATATAGTACTTTCTCTGTCTGAGTGCATATGCAGCTATCTTGCTTGAAGGGATTGAGTTCTGAGCTCCAGGACTGGGATAGATTAAGCCTGGTGACAGTGTTCCAACTCCAAACTAGAAATTGAGTTCACCAGCCTACTCATTACAGTGGCTTAAAATTGTGGAGGGTAACACACAGTGAAATCACCAAGCACTATGTAAATGATAATTGTTCTGGATGTGGCTCAGAATATCATGACTTTCATAACCATGAGACTGGCCCATATAGCTACAGAGTTTACTCACTAGACTGGGCACACCAAAGGGTAAGGTGACGGTATGTTACCTCTCTATCATGGACCAATCACTTCTTCCTTTGGAAGCACTTATTGTGATCTATTATAATGATTCTCCTTGGTGGTGGATGGTACCAGAGATTTTCCAGGTATCCTTGAGGGGTAAGGTTATTCATTCCACCAATAACTAGGTGGTTAGGTAAGACTAGGTAAAGCTTTATAATATAGTCCATCTCCATTATTAGTGGACTTCTTGATACTTTCTCCATTATCTTCATCCTCACAGATACACAATATACACAAAATGACCCAATATACACAAAGACTACGTCTACACTGGCATGATTTTCCGAAAATGCTTTTAACGGAAAACTTTTTCATTAAAAGCATTTTCGGAAAAGCGCGTCTAGATTGGCAGGATGCTTTCCCGCAAAAGCACTTTTTGCGGAAAAGTGTCCATGGCCAATCTAGACGCGCTTTTCTGCAAAAAAGCCCCGATCACCATTTTCATGATCAGGGCTTTTTTGCGGAAAACAGTACTGTGCTATCTACATTGGCCCTTTTGCACAAAAGTCTTTCGGAAAAAGACTTTTGCCCGAACGGGAGCAGCATAGTATTTCCGGAAAAGCACTGATGATCTTACATGAGATCGTCAGTGCTTTTCCGGAAATTCAAGTGGCCAGTGTAGACAGCTGGTAAGTTTTTCCGGAAAAGCTGCTGATTTTCCGGAAAAACTTGCCAGTCTAGACACAGCCAAAAAGAAAGAAGAGATGGGAAGAGCAAAAGTCAAATGCTGAAGCTGACAATATACAATTATGATACACAATTTTCTTGAAAATCAAATGTGGCTCTCCTGACTTTGGCTTTTCACATAAATTCCTCTGAACACACGCAGAAGTAATTCTGGTTGACTAATTCTGGTTGACTAATATGTAGTGGCCTCCACTCAGCAACAAAGCTATGTGGGTTTTATTGGTGTTGGTGTTTTTTTGCAGTGAAAAATGTTCATGTTGCCACATAAAATTGTTCATCTTGAACTATCTACAACTGTGGGCATGAACAGTGTCTCAGGTAGACAAACACATCATCATCACCAATTGAGTTTCAGCTAGTCTTGCTTATTGTGGTTCTGCAGATGCAGGCTCCATAATTCTCCATGTCATTATGTTCTTCCTGGTTTCTGAAAGCTGATAAAGAGGTAGTAGGGTTCATTGTTGATAATTACCAACATTTTCACATTAGAGGCGAATGTCAGTGGGCCCAATAAACAGTCTTAAAGAAACCCAGTATCCATTTTGTGGAAGGTCTTTGGGAAGATTATGGTGATTACGTCTACACTGCTACCCAATATCTATGCAAGCCACCCGTTATTTCAAAATATTTTTCAAAATAACGGGCACACTATTTTGCCATCCCGGTAAACCTCCTTGCATGAGAGTTAAGGGATGGGTCAAAATAGCACATTATAGATTTGTGGGGACTGCACCAAATTTCAAATTAAAATTTGTGGGGAGTACACCAAATTTCAAAATAAGCTATTTCGAAATAGATTCAAAATAAGATATATAATTTGCGTAGCACAAATTGCGTATCTTATTTTGCGTTTAGAGTGCCGTGTAGATGCACCCTTTGAGTCCTGGTATTCCTTGACCTTGGTTATGAAGTAGAAATGGAACTTCTTTCATTAATGATTGATCTCCTACTCTGTCTCAGGCTGTGGTGACTGAAAAGATTCTTGTAGATTTATGAGCATTCTTTGACACTATTGACCATGACATTTTGAGGAGTGCCTGCAGATCATAGTAGTGGTGGTGGTGGGTTTCTCTTGAGTGTGTCCATGTCTTTCTATAAGTATTCCAGCATTAGTGCTGGACAATTTCTCCTCTACACATGGGTTCTCCTGTTGGAGGTACCACAGAGATCTATGCTGTTACTTCTCTTCAGTGTATGTATGAGGAATCTGGAAGTATACTGAGTAGAAATAGTTTGCAATGAATTCAATATGCTAATGACACCCAGCATACCATATTTATTAAGTCTGACCTAGCCACGGATGAGCTTAGGTTTTGGATAGGGCTAGTTGGCAGTGACCTAAAAATAAAAATATTTAAAAAATCTTGCAAACTGAAGCTTTCAAAAATATCTTTGAGAATGTACTTTATTATATATATATATATATTATAAATATATACATATATTTATTAAATTGCATATCTGTTGGCAAATACAGTAGATTATAATAATTCAACTCATTTCCAAGATCTCCAACTTGGATGATATTCACTTGAGATATGTAACGTGTCCACTCACCGTAGAAGTGGTCTGTGCTGGTTGTCTCAGGGATCAGCTTTGCTAGTCGATGCATCCTTTCTAGATGGTCCTCTCCCATCATTGTCTCAGCTTGCAGACCCACTTCAGTCCAAATACCTCAATGTCTGCTTAATGACTCGGCCCTGTCACCATCCATGTTTCCCCCTTCTTGGTGGTGGTGGTGGTGGTGTGTGAAGTATCTGAGTGCAATAGTCCGATCATTTCCTCAGTGGCGAGTTGGGAGGGGAATCTAGGTCTACCCACTACTCCAGCTCCTGGCCCTGGGACCTTGTATATAGGCACATCCTGCTGAATCTCCCTAACTTTGATCAGTGTTGCTCAGGGGTGGCCCTAGACTAGCTGCCAGCAAGTGGCGCCCTTGGCGAACCTTGCAATCGGTGCCCCCACCTCCAAACCCCTCAATGATATCGCACCACCATTTGGCACCCCATTTAACTTGGCGCCCTAGGAGACTGCCTAGTTCACCTATATGGACGGGCTGCCCCTGATGTTGCTTCAGTTCCATCACCCTACACCTTCTTTGCATTCTTCTCGGTATTCAGAAAACAAATCCCAGCAGTCAGTGAAGAACGCCTTCCTTCTTGCTTCCCTAGACCCTGTCAGCAACTGCTCTGTTCAAGGTGCTACATTTTCCGCAGCCTCCTAGGAACACAGGTCTCACTCCTTGTGCTCTGGGTATCTACTGACTGGCTTTAGTCCTGCAGCTTCTTCTATTTGAGCCTCCCTCTAATTGGCTGCTTCCTGCACAGTCACCTTAGGCTGCTTGGAGGACTTGTCTTTACTGCTCCTTGCTGGGACAGGATGTGACAGGCCCATGAGGCCTCTATTAACTCCTTCCTCTCGTGTGTCTGATCAATTCCCCATCACAACATGTTACATTTTATTTGCAGCCTTCAAACATAATTTTAAATAATAAAAAGACCAGTATGTCTGCGAAAGGTGCCAGACTGACAGTTCTGGGAAATGATAGCAATTTACCCACACACAGCCAGTACAACACGGATGCAGCAGTGCAAGGTCATCTATAGCCTTAAAAAAATGTGGGCATTGCTGGCCGAGGACTGGACGTGTTTCACTTTGTTTTTCTTATAAGAAAGCTGTGTTACATAAGTGGGCAAAGCAGTGTTTTTTCTGGCTAGGCTTGTGTCCTTCTGTTCAGCTTTCGATCCTTACAGCAATTTGCCTAGCAGTGCGTATACTTGCAGAGACAGAGACTTTCTTTCTTCTTACTGCATCATTCACAAGATTCAGTGCTTCAACTTTATTGTAAATCACAAATTCTTACTATGTTCACACAATAAAGTCCATGTTATAAATTATCTGAACTCTTACCATCAATCACTTTCCACCACAAAGATCTTATCTTCTTAAAGAGATGCTGTTTTTGGCTGTTAATTCAAAAATATTATGTTGCTATATAACATGAGAAAAGAGTGACCACGCTGGGCACACCAGCATAACAATGTCCCGATTATTGGTTAGAGTCAATTCATATAGAGAGAGCGTTGCTCTTTTGGATTCTGATCCTATATGACAAGCCAATGTATCAGTAGCAAATTACAAGTCCTTTTTCTTTTATGTTATTATTTACAGCTAATTGGTTGATTTGTGACTAAATTTTACTAAATTTTTTTTTATTTTACTTTTACAAAATAATTAATGCCTGAGAAGTCTAGTTCTAGAATACTATTTACTTGTAGTTTTCCAGGGTCCAGTTTCTCCATAGAAGTCTAGTTTTATTTGATAGCAGAATTACTCAGCATCACTCTTCAGATTTGTTGCTAAATAAGACAACTCTAAAATACAAAAAGGAGCTTGTTTTTAAGTGCAAGTGAGTAATGAGGTGTTCTGCACACATTTCTCTCTGAGGGTACATCTACACTGCACGGCTATTTCAGGTATCCCAAAATACAGCTATAGCAGGACACACTTCTATTTTCAGTTGACTCCATTATGTATCTTATTATATATCTCAAGTTAATGTCATCCAAGCTAGTAATCCTGGAAATTCAAGATTAAATTGGGCTGGGATGCACTGAGTCACAGACCAAGCCAAAACCAAGAATCTGAGGTGACCAGTCCCTAGCAAGGGAGTATTATACATCTTTTCAAACACTTTGTTCATGCTCTACAATGCAGTTATTAAGTATTAAAATCACAGTATTAGTTGATCACAGCCCTGGCTCTTCTTTGAGAACATTTTATATTCTGGCCACTTGCAGGTCTAGAAACTGCCATGAATGAGAGGATCTATAGAGTCAACTTTTTTCTTTGCACTTTTTTGTTTCTGTGTATGTGTGTGTGGTATGTATGTGTGCATGTGTCTGTGTAAACCATCAGATCTCATGTATTAGGAATAGTAGCTAATATAGTTGAGATGAAAGATGTTTCATTAATCAATATACGTCCTCAAAGATATTCAGCTGTGAAGGAGAAAGATTTTTGTGGACATTCCAAAATTCTAGTTAATGCAAATACATGCTTGCATCAGTAATTTTCGCCTTTCAAAAGTAATCTGGAAACTAATTATTGTCCAGCATAATAATAGCAATCACTGAACAAATTTTGTATGAAATATGCTGTATTAACCTTACTTGACATCCCTTTATATTCTTCTTCCTTAAAATAAGAAAAAACAAGTGGGTCAGCTATTCAGCTGACTTCAATGGAGGTATGTTGTTTAGGACAGTATCCCCTTATAATCGTGGGTATGGGTGGTATAATCATAGATTCAAGTCAGACCTTTGAATGATGTGTTGTATTAATGATATGTAAAAACTGTATTAGATTTCAATGACATAATCATAAGAAAAAATTAGACCTCTCCCTCTTGCTGTGTGACAGTTAACGTTATAAATAGATTGAAAATTAAAAATTGGAAGTCTCCTTCCATACTTTCAAATAAAGTGGCAGAGAAAGCAAAATTTTGGTTTGTGCTGGATAATTTATTTTCAGACTATTGTATTCTATTTACTTTTCTTTCCTGTGCCTTGCCTCCCCAAAATGATTACATTCCTTTAAAAAAGTCTGAAAGAAATAGGAAAACATGTTTTGTTAGGCTATATTGTTTATTTTTCTCCTTATAAACTATTCTGCTGGCTTGTAACACACAGCTAAGTTTTAATACTGACTAAAACAAATTAAAATTATAATGTATAAATGTGCCTTTGTCTTTCAAATGTTCAACATTAAAGAATGTCTGGATTGAAGTGTAGACCTCTACTGGGTGGTTTATTCTTTTGTAGTGTGCTTGCATTCAACACTCATGATGTTTCGTTTTGATTCCCACAACTGCAAGACAAATTGGGAATCATAAACCTTTGTACAGAGCAGTGGGTTTCCAAATTAACAGTAGACAGTTGAGGCAAGGAAGAAAAATAAAAGGAAAAATGACAAAAAGCATTTTTGCTTCGGTCACTTGTTTGCAGACTGCACTTGGGAAAACTGGCTGATGCCTATATAAGTACCTTAAAGCCATTTTTGTCACCACCACAAACACTGAGGTTCATCTTCCCTGAAATCTTATCCCAGCACTAGTAGGAAGCCTTACCCTAATGAAGGTATTGCATTTGCCTATCTTGAGACCTCAGATAGAATATGTTAATGAGATCTCCCAACAACTCATTTCAATCTTGGAATTCTTGCTGGTTTATTTAGTCTGGTAAATTGCTGTTAAGAATATAGTTGCTAAGGAAGGAATGCTTTAGTGTTTTTTTTCTTTTAAAGGGATCATGATTTTGCAACATCTCAAATAATACTGCTGGCTTAATGTCTGCAAACAATAAAACATTTAACATTTAATGAGCACAACACAGATCATAGTTCGTCATTTATTATTCAAATATTATGCAATATATTTTTGTGATAAAATGAAGGTGTATAAGCAATACATAATGAATTTACTTTACCAGTACCAATATGTAATAAGCAGGTAATCAGAGATGTAGTTAGGGCTTTAACCAGTGAAATGGAGTTCAGTATCTGCAAGCACAGTCTTTTGAATTAGACCAAATTCTACACTTCTCCAAATAAATGAAACTTTTCACTTTCTATCCATGAAGACATCATCAAACAGCAGAGAGGCGGTTTTGGCCTACTTGAACTTTAATAAAACAGTCCTTAAAAGCAGGGGCTTTTGCCTCACTCTTCATACAGCACCATTCAGCTCTTCAAAGAAATTCAAACATAAGCATGGATTTTAAAAACTGCCAGTTGAGAATTAGACATATGGAAACTCCTAAACTAACAGAAATATACGATGACCATGCTAGAATACTCTGGCCTCAATTCTAGACTGCACTGCAGACCAATTATTGGCTCAGTCACTTAACTGGCCATTTAAATGAGCCCTCAGGTTATAACCTGGGTATGAGGAATTCTGCAGGCTGTGTAAGGCTGCCCAAAGCAATGCTACTACTTAGCCCAGCCAATGGAGCTGTAGTTGGGAAGTTGCAATGGGAGTAGTTGGGAAGTTGCAAAAGGAGTCACCAGGGAGAGAAGAGGAGTGGCCACCGCATCCTGCTCTGCTGGGTTGGGAGAGCTGCTCAGGGAGGACAAATCAGAAGCTGCCCAACAAGCAAGTTACAGGGATTAGTTGGTAGCTTAGTGCTAGCAAACTGAATATCATGAACCCTAATCAAACTCTTAAGGGTAAATTTTGATTCCTAGTCCTCATTCCTGACCATTGAAATCATGAAGTGTAGTAGGCTTTGTTTACTGTGTCATTTGAACAAAAATTTTTGCCTCCTCATATGAATTGGTATTGCCTATATCGTGGAGAGGAGAAGAAAGTGATGCAAAAATAAATCTCAGAAAATCTCCCAGAGAAGTGACGAGTATAAACTAGCAGGGGGATCAACAAACTTAACACACCCCTGGGTAAGGTTGGGGGGGAGGGTCTATCTCTGCACTCCCAGAAAGAGTGGGGCCTCGGTTGGAAGGGGTAGGACCAAGAACAACCAGCTGTCAGTGCTGGAACATGCTATACCAGCTCCCAATCAGCCCTCAAAGCTGCTTGGAGCATACCGCATGGTGCTCCACTGGTGGTTTAAAGGGCCCGGGGCTCCTGGCACTGCCATTCCTGTGGTAGCAACATTTCTGTGGTAGCAGCCAGGAGCCCCAGGCCCTTTTGAATTGGGGGGTTCTGGGGCATCTGACCCCAGTGCCTCCCCGCCATTGGCGGACCTGTGGACTATCAACCAGAAATGTTCATGGAACAGAATTCAATAAAATTCATTATTGTATCCTTTACCTTACATTTTATATCTTTTAGTCTTCAAATTATGGGCTTAATTTTCATTTATACTGAGGCCTCTTCACACTGCTCTGGCAGTGAAAAAGGGACTTTATTAGGTTTGCACTTTTTATACTGCCAGAGCGGTAAATAAGAATCAGGCCCTAAATTTGTAGGGGTAGGGTTATTTGTCTCCATTCACATTAAACTAACTTGGCCTTTAAAAATTATTATTTGAAAATGAGCCAGCTAGATCAATTCAAGCTCCTTCTGCAGTAATTCTCCAGAAAACTACTGCAGACACCCTAGCAACCTGCTAAGTAGAACCCAGGCAAGTGTTCCTTATATTCTTAAAACTAATCCTTATATTTCTTAATCTGAAGCAAAAAAAAAAAAAAAAAAAAAAAAGGTCTGTCCTGCTCTTCAGAACGCATACATTCTATGATTTTAAAAAATAAATCTTTCACTGGTGACCCAAGGTTTGCATTTCTCATACCAGTAATGTCTTTAGTAAGCATGTGAGTGAAACAGCAATACATAGACCATGCAAGTTGTCACTTAGCAATATATCATGGTGTAAAACAAGATTAATGACTTCATCCAGGTAGGAAACAGGATTTGCACTAATATGAGAAACTCAGTGATTTAAAAAAAACACAGAAGAGAAAGGAGCAATGGTAGAAATTAGGTCCATGAGCCATATAAAAAAATCTGATTCAAATGTGCTTAGTCAGGAAAATCTCCCACTGACTGAAACTTTTGGCTGAGCAAGGATTATGGGACCAAAATGCTTATAGCATCACACACACAAAAAGTGGTGAACTTCGGTGGCTTATCTTAGTGTATACAGCTGGCAGGATGGGTCTAATATATTTTATTTCTGCAGTAGAATTTGGTAAGCAGCCTTCTAACTTTCAATGACTAATGATTAAAGAATAAAATGAATAACTGGAGTATATCAACGTATGTACAAATAGTTTGGCTCATAGTAAAAAGTGCATTCCTTCCAGCTTAGCCTATATGAAAAATGGCTAGTGTTAACAGAAACCTGATAGCTAGATTCTAAAGTATATGTCTGAGACTGAAGAATAAGTATTTCAAAAAATCATGAGGGGAGCTAATTAATATTAAATAAAGATACATGGATCAAATTCTTTGCTGATTTACAGGGTGTGTAGTTCCAGTGAGTGCAAAACTTAGCCACAAGGAATTAGTGGATGCATGATATGAAGAAGGTGGATTTCATGTATGCTAGAATGACATGATAGACTAGGCCCAAAACCTCCCTGCTGGAGGCATGTAGCCTTGTCACACTCCATCCCAGAAAAAGTATAGAAATGTACTCCAGGCAGGCTAGAGTAGTTGCAGGGGAAGCAGTCAGTCAGGGGCCAGGAAGACCTATACAAGGAGCTGCAGGACCAGAGTCAGCTCAGTGGTGCTGGAGCTCTCAAGGAGTGCAGACTGAGTGACTGGCTGACTGAGGGAGCAGCAGTACCGTGGACAGTTCCATCTGGAGAGCTATTGAAGACTATCCGTTTAAGCAGGACTTGGAGATAAAGCCCTGAGGTAAGGGTGAGGTTGCTGTCTCCAAGAAGGGAAGCCTTGGAGACACCACTCTCTGACACAATGGATAATAGACTGCGGGAATGGCCACAGAGACATGATACAGAGGGCACCAAATGGGCCCCTGCTAAATGTGTACTCTGGAAGGGGTTTTGGTGGCTCAGTGGTGGTGGTGTGACTCTGTGGTGACAGGATGTAAGACTCGCTAGAGGGCAGACTCACTGAAGAAGGCATCGAATACAGAGAATGCAGGCACATGCACTGAGCCAGAAGGGGGTGCTCATAAGAGGTGAGTGCCGCCCCATTACAGCTAATGAAGACACATCCAAGGTCTAACTTCAGTTATACTTATTCACCTCACTGAAGCTAAGTAGTGCAGAATTGGGACTCTCCATTTATATTCAGTGGAAATAAGCTCTCCATTTATATTCAAACTTGGGTAATAATAAGGATTAAGGAAACCTAACATATTGTGACATATTGGTAAGGGCAAGATACGTTGAGCACCCATAAAGGACTAGAGGTTCCATGTCTCATAGAGTGGACATATTTTTACCTCTGCAGGGCTTCTTCACCACCCTTTCTCAATAGCTGGTCTAGGAGTTGGCAGAGCCTTGAACCCCTCAATTTCCCATTAATGTGTCAGCACACCCCAGTTCAGAGAGGTATAGATCAATAGATGGTCTTTTCCCACTTGGAAGAAGGAGGAGATCAGGAAATGCCTCACAGCCTTAAGTCTAACTCTAAATTAGGGCAAAACCTGTCTCATTAGATTCAAAGTGTTCCAAATCAGGACAAAAAGTGGAACTCTGAATTTTTTTCATGAAACATTCTGAAATATTTTGTTTTGACATTATCAAACCATTTCTATTTTGACAATGACAAAGGTTTAAGGTCAAAATACATTTCACATTATAAATTATAATACAATATAAATAGGCTTGGGGGAATTAGATTTTTATTAATAAATGTCAGTACACAGTGATTTCATAGTATACACACAAATTGATGAAAAATATCTCCATAGGTAATAATAGAAATGCACAGGTAGGTAAAATAAGAAAAATGCTGCTTGAGAACTTGTTAGAGTTTGATTTAATGACGTTTACTTAAACATGAGATGTTGACCCATCCAAAAATTTTGACCAGCTCTAACTCTTAAAATCAGGTTCTGTAATAGCTATACCAATAGTGATTCAGCTCCCTGAATAATTGTGTATGGGAGATGGAAGAAAGAAGTTAAAATGCATATTCTGCTAAATATCCTATTTAGACCTAATATTAGTGGCATAATTTCATTGGGTTGAATGGATTTGCACCAACCTATGACAGGATTCAGTTTTGACCCAGAGCATATAGCATTATCTCACTGGCTACGTGTACATTGCATCCCTCTTGCGCAAAAGCCTAAGCAAATGAAGCGTGGATTAGCAGATTGCTGCACTTCATTTGCATAATTAATTAGGGGCCATTTTTGCACAAGAGGCTTTTGCGCAAAAAGGAGCCGTCTACACAGCTCCTTTCTGTGCAAAACCCCCCTCTTGCGCAAGAGCTATTCTTCCTGAAAAAATGAGGAAGAACGGCTCTTGAGCAAGGGGGGGAAGCTCCTTCTTGCGCAAAAGCCTCTTGTGCAAAAACAGCCCCTAATTAATTATGAAAATGAAGTGCAGCAATATGTTAATCTGTGCTTCATTTGCATAGGCTTTTGCGCAAGAGGGATGCAGCCACTATGTTATCATTCAGCACCTAACACAGGATCTGTATGGAAAAGGTAGAAGTGAAGAGAAATGAGCTGGTTAGAAAATGTTGCATGCTCACATTTACCTTGGTGTATAAATGGGCCCCATTACTGTAGTATCAGAGCACCTCCACAGCAACATGTGGATTACTATGCTTCAAACTTCTGAGCACAAGGCCTTTATTTTCAAAACCTACAAACTAAAAATAGATGCTTAAACGCAACTCTACAAAGTTACTTTTAAAATCAAACTCTGCAGTTTTATCGTAATACTTGCTCCATAATGGCAATTTGTTTAAGAACTTCAATTAAAACTTTAGCAGTAACATGCAATCTTAACAAAAATACAGCAAAAGTCAGTTGAAAAATCGGAGTCTAAATACAGCAGTACATTTTCTAGGTGGCTAAATTTTCTCTCTCTCTCTCTCTCTCTCTCTCTCTCTCATACATAAATCTCTCCGGGTATGTCTACACTACAGCACTAATTCGAACTAACTTAATTCGAATTAGTTAATTCGAACTAAGCTAATTCAAACTAGTGCATCTAGACCTAAAAACTAGTTCGAATTAGCATTTTGCTAATTTGAACTAGCATGTCCACATTGAGTGGACCCTGAACCGAGGTTAAGGATGGCCAGAAGCAGTCCCGGCAGGGCATCAGATTAGGACTCAGAGCGTGGAGCTGCTGTCTCAGGCTAGCCGAGGGCTGTGCTTAGAAAAGACGAGACTGGGGGGGAAATGATAGAAGTCTATAAAATCATGAGTGGTGTGGATGGGGTGCATAAAGAAAAGTTCTTCATTAGTTCCCATAATAGAAGGACTAGAGGACACCAAATGAAATAAATGGGTAGCAGGCTTCAAAGTAATAACAGAAAGTTCTTCTTCACAAAGCAAGTAGTCAACCTGTGGAACTCTGTGCTGCAGGAGGCTGTGAAGGCTAGAACTATAACAGAGTTTAAAGAGAAGTTAGATAAAGTCATGGAGGTTGGGTCCATGGAGTACTATTAGCCAGGGGGCAGAAATGGTGTCCCTGGCCTCTGTTTGTGGAAGGCTGAAAATGGATGGCTCAAGACAAATGGCTTGGTCATTGTCTTTGGTCCATCCCCTCCAGGGTACCTAGTGTGGGCCGCTGTTGGCAGACAGGCTACTGGGCTAGATGGACCTTTGGTCTGACCCAGTATGGCCGTTCTTATGTTTTTATGTTCTAAGCTAAGGGCTCAGGGTCTCACTGGACCACCTTGATTTTCATGTACACCTGCTCCTGGGTGGCCAGGCTGGCAGCTATCCTGCCCTAGATGGCCACTTTCCTGTGCCTAGTGTGGAGGTCGTGGATGAGGTCCACGATGTCCACACTAGACCAGGCAGGCGCCCGCCTCTTGCAGCCCCAGGCAGGCTCTTGGGAGCCGCCAGCCTGGTGCCGGGAAGAGGCGGAGGGCTGGGTGGCAGCGAGTGGCTGGCTCGTGCCGTGCCAGGTGCAGGGTCTGCTGGCTGGGTGCTGGCAGGCTTGCACCTGGCACGGGCACCGTAGCCAGACCGTGCCCCTTTAAGGGTTCCGGGGCTGGGAGGGGGGTAGACGAGTTTTCCTGGTGGTGCCCAGAGTGGCCACCAGGGAAAGCTGGGGAGGGCTAGCCTCCCACTAGTTTAAATTAAGTGGCTACACAGCCCTTAATTCGAACTACTTAATTTGAACTATGCATTAGTCCTCGTAGAATGAGGTTTACCTAGTTCGAATTAAGCGCTCCACTAGTTCGAATTAAGTTCGAACTAGCGGTTTGTATGTATAGCACCTATGAAAGTTAATTCGAACTAACATCTGTTAGTTCGAATTAACTTTGTAGTGTAGACATACCCTCCTGCACTTTTCTAGTGTTCTTTTATTTGACTCACAACTTGGCCAGGCTACATTAACTGATAGCACTTATTTTCTTGGAAAGCATGTTTTCTTGGCACTGAAGAGCACAGTATTGCTGAATGCAGGGCCAACATCAGGGGCAAAAAATCAGAATATGCTACTTATAAAACTTAATGTCCTAGATACTTTGTGTGGAAAAAATACTCTCTTCTTGACCCTCCAATCCATTAACTTTAAGAAAGTAGTTCTGTAGTTGCCAGTCTCCTATGGTGCCCTTTTAATAGCAACATGATAAACTCTCAATATAGAGTGAGTTGTTCTTTGTAGCACAATGTGGAATATATGGTAGCTTCTTACCTTCCTCCCACTTTGGAATTTCTAGGATTTGAATATTACACATTCTCTTTATCTGTTTTTCTAAGAATTCCACCTAGAATTTAAGAATTTATTAATACATTATTTTTCCCAAGTCTAATCAATAGATAAGAATTGCACTTTAACTTTTCCTCTTTTTTTTATGTGTCAAGACACTTTGATATATTTAGTGCTCTAGGCTGTCTGTTAATTTGTTAATTCTTCCAGCATTGGCATGTCACTGCCTTTACTTACACATAAGTATAAGGCTTGTAGTGTTCCAGGTTACTGTGAGCTTCTTAAATTAATCCACTGAGACTCGGAATTAAAGCAAGTAGAGTATCTACAGTTTTATAGAATGTGTATCCATATTAAATGGGCAGCTACACAGTCTTAACTAAGACATCTAAACGCCTGTTCCAGACTGTACTGCTATGAGTGTAAATTCTGAGGTAGATTTTTGGAGTAGTTGTTTGTGTTTCTTTCAAGTCCTGATCTTCCAAGAAGGCTTTACAGAAAGGCACCAATGCATTTTTCAAAGGAAAGCATCAGTAATGACATTACAGTGCTCCATTAGTTTTTCTGAAATATATTGGATGTCCATTCCTAGAGTTCTAGTGCCTCATATCTCTAGCATTGTCTACCTTTCATTCCTCCTCACATGCCTTCTTTTACAGCTTCTTTTTAAAATATATTCCTTTCTTCATAGAGAGGATATAGTATGTTCTTTTATGCCATTTGAGACCGATTTGTTTCAAACTACCCATTTATCATTTTACATTTCAGGATTAGAAGACATCTAGCCTCCAATCAGCTAATTCAACTCCAGGAAGACAGCATCCAAGTGCTTTTTAGATTGTAGTGTATGAACTATGTTCTATAATAATCTATATAAATATACAGAATCTATATATTCCTAAATATGCCAATGGTGTTTTAAATGTCAAAAAAATCAAATTAATGAAACCTATGAAACAACATCCGTATTCCTTGGTCTTTTTGACAGGGCAAAAGAGATATGCTGGGAGAAAAAATAACACTGGTGCATGGAAGAGAATATTCTAAGAAAATTAGCATCAGAAGGGTTTAGGCTGCAGTAGAGCGAAACAATGCAGCCCTAACTGCCCTAATCATGACAATTTTGTGGCTAATACTGCTCACCAATGGGTCCATCATAAGAGGGGAAATTTATGGGCACTGAATTGCCACAATTCCTCCCACCACACACAGACACACACATCCCTCCTGTCACAATACAGAGTTGCAGCCATGGAAGCCTTCATTGCCCAGAGGAAGCTGAAGAAACTTTGGTGCGATTCTGGTCTTTTGTTGATATCTTAATATTATTCTCTCAAATACATTTCCCAGTTTGCTTGGTGATTTACATAACAGTAGAGAATGAATGCCTTGCATATATGAGGAGGGAATATGTTACCCTTGGGCAAATGGGGCAAAGAAATACATTAATGTTCCTAGAAATGTTACTTTGTGTGATACCTGATTATATGCTAGAGCTATTCACAACTAGCTAACAAATAACCAGTGGTTGAAAAGAACTACAAACAGCAGATTAAGATGCTGGAATTCTAGATAAAAGTCATAGAAATTGTTTCTTTTCCTATTGCATCAGGACTCTGCCCTGATACCTGTAGCGATGTATGGTAGAGGAAAACATGCACTGGAAGATTCCTGGCTGGTGTAAGACAATTTATATCATCTTAACTTCACTCCCACAGGCAATTCCTTGTGGGATGAAGAAGTTGTAATGTAATGCTTAATGTGGATTTACCACTCACCTCTATTGCCTGAAACATTGGACCCGTAAAAGTGGGTGCATGATCATGTCCTCCTCTAGTCACAGAATAAACTACCTCTAACACTGTTATGAAGACCAGAGATATGAGTGTATATAGAATAGGTTTGTACTTCCTGGAGCAAAGAGGCCTGAATTCACTGTGTGCAGGCAACAGGAAGGACTGGTTTATCTGGAGAAAGGCCAGGTCTACACTAGACCCAGCAACTCGACTAAGCTACGTAGAATACATAGTTGGAGTTGACTTACCTGAAGCTGAGCATGGCAGTGTCTCTACTGAGAGAGGCCGATAGGAGCAAATGCCTCCTTCAGTAAAAGGAGGAGTACTGGATGTGGGTTGGGGCACCTTCTGAGTTCAATTTAGTGCAGGGCTACTCAACTTTGGAAGCCCTGGGGACCACAATGATACATCACATGCCGAGGGCTGCAACTTAAGTGTGGTTGAATATACATGCAAATATATATGCAAATGTATGCAAATAGTTTCTTTCACACCGATGTGCATGAATACAAAGATTAAGTCAAGACTATAGAACACACAGGCCCCATTTAAGTTAGTTCTGCTAATAGTAATAAAATGCAATATTTACCTCATTTCCACCCATATGACTGCACTTTTAATGAGCAATAACAGTCCAGGAATTTAACTACTAAAACACATATCAACAGAAGACCATTATATTGACTTGCCATTGTGGAGCGTGTTCCCAGTGGAGGCCATGTTCAAACAATCCCATGCACAGGCTGCGTGTTGAGCCCTGCATAAACCAAAACCACACTCCAGGCCGCAAACAAATGGGCCACAGGCTGTGTGTTGAGTAGCCCTGATTTAGTGTCTTAACTAGACTCGCTAAATCAAAGTCTAGAATATTGATTGCATGTAGTGAAGACAAGCCCAAAGTGAGGTCAGTCAGAATTGCCCATGGAGACTGTGTAGTCACAGAATTATCACACTGTGTCATGCAAACACAAAGGTTTTACAGAAAGAGAAAATAAGGGCAAAACATGAAATGAGGTTATGGAATACTTACTACTGGCCTACATCTGCTAGGAAAGCTCACATCTGTCCTTCAGCATGCTATTTGTTTACCAGAATCAATAGGTCGGTGAATAACGAATGCTAAAAGCTCTCTGTCTCTCTCAGGGTGCCTGTGACTTGATCCAGCTTTTGGTGTATGGTTGTGATGCTCCTCCCACACACCAACACATTTTCTTGCAAGCTAATCACTAAAGACTCATTTTTCTTTTCCACTGAATATTAAACATCCATATGTATCCTGCTCAAGTGTTGTATTGATAATGCATCTGGACTTTGAATCAAGCGTATAATGGGACTGCTAAGTCATAGGAAATTTTTTTCAATGTTCTGAAGCCCATTCATTTAATAGTAGCACTGTCATTTCTCAAACACTGAATTCATTATCAGCTCTGCCAAAAAACAAAAACAAAAAGCAGATTTTTCTCCTGCTCTTCAGAGTGGTAGCAGGAGGCTTCAGTCAGGCTGAAAAGACAATGGCCTAGAGGATGTGATGTGGCTGACTACCAAACAGCATGGTATACAGAACACTGGCTTTATTTCAGATGACAAGTAGAAAGAGTTTTCACAAAGACTAGCAGTTCAGCAGAGGCAAAAAGAGTGCATATTAGGAGATCAAACAGCTGACAGATGCTCATATCATTAGGTCATACAGCCCAGCACACTCAACCTAGTTGATGACTGGTGGCTACAGACATAACTGGTTTAAGCCACTTCAAAATATACTTGAGTAAACACAAACAACCGTAAGGGATATTCGATTTGAGCACCTAAGGTAACAAGCTCCCGCTCTACACTGAACCAAGCAAAATTTTATATCCAGGGAGTGAATCATGACAGTTCTGACACTCAGGTGGTATTTCTCAGAGTGACGTCACAGTATCAGCTAGTCAGTGCTCTCCTCAGTGTATATTAGTTTTATTCTCTGCCTCATGCTGTCACTTTAGGTTCATGTCACTGCAGTTGTTGAGATATCCTAACAGGGGGGTGGAGAAAGACTGTCACAGTGAAAGTCAACATGATATCTCAAATCTAGTAATTAAATTAAAGAAAGTATATTTTAATCACTTTCCTCCCTTTCCATTCAAGAGCACACTAGAGAAATGAGAAGATTAGGCCTATTTAAAATTGATTCTCTTTTATTAATGAGAGTTACTCTATTAATATTGAATAGCCATGCATATTTGCAGGATGCACCTTTCTTTACTCCTAACAAATGAGTGTAAAATCCTATAACTGGGCAGGTAGAATTCCTTTGGCCAAATTTTAATCATACTGGTGTGGAGCCATTCTGAAAACGCCTTTTGCAGGATGTTGATGAGTGGGCCAGTGGGCGAAATTATGGCCCTACTTAAGTCAATGAGAGATCTGCCATTGACGTCAGTAAAGCCAGAATTTCACCATAGGTCTTTTGCTACATGACCCTAAAATGATGAATAGAGCCATGTGCAGATACATAATTTGTACCCGTGGCTACAAAACAAATGGGTTCTAGACACAAAATTTGTATCTGCATCCATATCCACAAAAATGAGCTGCAGATATCTGCATCCACATCTGTGGGTGCAGATACCCATGGATAGAAAGTGGATATTCATGGATTGGTAGGGCTCTAATGATGAACATGCCAAGTTGTGGCTCAGCAATTCTCATGGCAACCCTATCCTGGCCTTATAAAATAGTGTAATGTATGTCAGTTCTAATCATGATATCTGGTAATGCCCCTCTAGGGGCCATCCACCATCTGAGACTAGCCAGAATGCTGTAGTGCTTTGGCTGTGAGCCTGCTGCCTCATGCATGCTCCCTGTGACAGATAGGGGGAGGAGAGTGGAAGAATTGAATCATCACCTGTGACAGACTAATTCTAGGAAAAACCTGAAAAATAACAAATAGACTAACAGCACCTTAAAAACTAACAAAACATGTAGCTGGTGGTATGAGCTTTCATGGGTACAACCTAGTTCTTCAGATGCATAAGCGGGGCGCTGCCATTTTTAAAACCCCGCTCGTTCGAACCCCGTGCAGCGCGGCTACACGGGGCACGAACTAGGTAGTTCTAACTAGGCTTCCTAGTTCGAACTACCATTACTCCTCATTCCACGAGGAGTTCGAATGAATGAATGCTGCACGGGGTTTGAACGAGCGGGGTTTTAGAAATGGCGGCGCCCCGCTTATGCAAATGAAGCCCGGGAAATTCAAATCCCAGGCTTCATTTGCAAGTGCGGTATGCCTACATTACCCTCCTAGTTCGAACTAGGAGGGTAGTGTAGACATACCCTGAGAGCTGCAGGGCTTCATGCCTGAAGACGCTCAGGTAAGCAAAGCACCTGGAGGTTGCTGGAGGTTCCCCATCTCTGAGTTAGAGAAACTGAGGCATGGAATGATTAAGTGATTTTACTAAGATCAGGCAGAAAGTCAGTGGCTGAGTTGAAGTTAATACTCAGGAGTCTCAAACGCAGTGTCTAGATTACATGGCTCCATCGCCAGAGCCATGTAGATGAGTTTACTAGACATAAGAAAATGAAGTGGCGATTTAAATAATCACCACTTCATTTACATCAAAATGGCCACCGCGCTGTGCTGATCAGCTGTTTGGTGGCACTGTGCGGTAGTCTGGACACTCCGCGGTCAACAACGGAAGCCTTTGTCGAGTACTCCATTATGCCTCATGGAATGAGGTTTATCAGAGCAGTCGACAAAGGCTTCCTTTGTCGACCGCGGAGCATCCAGACTACCGCGCTGTGCTGCCAAACAGCTGATCAGCACAGTGAGACAGCCATTTTGATGTAAATGAAGCAGCAATTATTTAAATTGCTGCTTCATTTCCCTATGTCTAGTAAACTCATCTACATGGCTCCATCAATGGAGCCATATAGACTAGATGCACTCCAAGAGTTTTCAGAGAAACACAAGCCTTCATGCTTCAGGAGCTAAACCAACTTTTCACCAATGAAAGTTAGGAATATATTTTCTAGGGGCAGGCTATCTTAGCTGTCCGCTACAAGGATTTTGCACTTTCTTCTGAATCTGCTGGTACTGCCCACTATCAGATGCATGCACTACAAGAGTATGGCTACACTAGCCACCCTAGTTCGAACTAGGGTGGCTAATGTAGTCATTCGAACTTGCAAACGAAGCCCGGGATTTAAAAATCCTGCAAGGAGGAGTGATGGTAGTTCGAATTAAGAGTGTTAATACCCCAAGTCTACTTCAGTTCTTATGTTGCTGTCTTCTGCAAGGAACTGAGCCCTGATCTACACTAGGAAGTTATTCTGAAATAACTCCCATTATTTCAAAATAACAAGTGGCCCATTATTTTGAAATAACTCCTGCTTTCCACAAGGAATAATGCTTATTTTGAATAGTTATTTAGAAATAGTGGTAGTGTGGATGCTCCACTGCTGCTATGTTGGAATAACTATTCCTGGGTATGTCTACACTATCACCCTAGTTCGAACTAGGGTGGTTAATGTAGTCAACCGGAGTTGCAAATGAAGCCCGGGATTTGAATTTCCCGGGCTTCATTTGCATATTGCTGGGCGCCGCCATTTTTAAATGTCCACTAGTTCGGACACCTCGTTCCACAAGGAGTAACGGCAGTTCGGAATAGGAAGCCTAATCCGAACTACCTAGTTCGTGCCGCGTGTAGCCGCGGGCATGGAGTCCGAACTAGCCGACATTTAAAAATGGCGGCGCCCGGCAATATGCAAATGAAGCCCGAGAAATTCAAATCCCGGGCTTCATTTGCAACTCCGTTTGACTACATTAACCACCCTAGTTCGAACTAGGGTGGTAGTGTAGACATACCCCCACAAAGTCATTCAAACTAATTACTCCCCAGTGCTTCCTGAGCCTCTAAGTTGAGGTAGCATGTCCACATTAAGGGAGCCTATCTTGGACTAATTTTAAGGCTTCCCTGTAGTGTGGACACTATTTTGAAATAGTTTAGTTGGGAGTTATTGTTTCAAAATAAATTATTTTGAAATAATTTCCCAGTGTAGACATACCTTGAGCATCCCCATCTCCCATTGACTTCAGTAGGAATTAAAGTTGTAAGAAACCTCTCAGAAGGTAAGACTCGGGTGTCACTGAGTTCAGACTTTGGTACTTAGTGATTTGTAAAAAGTTACTCCCCTTAGATTTACTGGCAATATTTTACTATGAATTTAATAAACACTGTACCTGAGGCATATTTGTTGCATGACAAGTGCAAGGAAACTAAAGGTGCTAAGAGTTTGTGAGGGAAAAATGTGTCCAGGTTCTTCTGCCCATTTCTGTGGGGGTCCTCATTGTGGGCTCAGGTTCTTCCCTGGGGAAACTATCTTTTCTACTTCATTTGACCAATTACATTGTACAGTATTCACTTTCTTTTTCTCCTATTACTTATGTGTTACACTGCTCCTGTCTATTAGGTTTTTGGCTCTCTGCCAAGACTGCCAATAAGTGTGACAATTAGCAAACTCCTTGATGGTGTATTTTAAAGAATGTATATATATTTTACTCTCCAGGTAGATATGGGAACCAATGGGAATCAGCATCCATGGCAATTTAAAGATTATCAGGAGGAGAGGGGGCATTCTGATGTTTTGAACAGTTCTTAAAACTGCATTGTTTCAATGGTTTATTGTTATTCATGCTTAAGAAAGGTAAGTCTCCTGAGAGGTAAGCATTTCCTAGGAGGAAAACCCATCACTAAAGGAATTGTGTAACACCATGAAAGGAGCTGAGGCGGGCGTTAGAACCCTGTTATAAATTTAACATTCATAGAACTCTTATTTTCAAATGCTTTCAATTATTCATTTGTTTTGCACTTTTAGCATAATACACCATTACCAGAAGTGGGTACAAATCCACTGAAAAATGAATGTGGACCCACTGATGACAGCAGTGGATTTTGCCCCCTGCAGTAGTTTCTCCACTAAGATAAAAATACCTTCATATTTCAAGTCTATCTTTTATTTGAGTTTATATCCCCCAGGACTACAGCCCAGCAAAGGAGTGCACAGGCTGGAGGGGCTTTAGTGAATAGAGCACTCACAAACTGTGAGCACAACGTGCTTTGCAGCATGAATAAACCCCAAGGGATCTCCCACACAAAATTCCTAAACACTGAAAAGAGTTAAAGCTCTCTGTCTAATCTATGGAAATGCAAGTTTCGGGTACTGATCCACTGGGATTGCCAAGAATAAACTCACTTTAAAATGCCCGTGACTTTCTTTTCAGAAAAGAACAAAAAATGATGAGGCTATCTTTCCTAAATTTTTTACATAGTAATTATCATTCACCCCTTCTTGCCCCACGATGCACCCAAATTACTTGGAATAAATTGCCCTAGTAAATTGGCTATTCTTTCAACATAGGTAAATTATTTTTCTATTGTGGACTCCTTAGCTCAATAATTTAGGATATGGCAATTTTCATTTATTCAATATCTGACAGTTTTGGAATAACTATTATGCCATTTATTTTAGAAACCCATTAAGTAATTATTACTGTATGGAGAATTAGACTATCCAGATTTAAGAGAAAAGAATCGATGGTCATGAGACTGAGGTCATGTACCTAAAGGAACTATGAAGTAAGATGATCAGGTTTTAAAGGCAAAAATCCAAATTCGGAATATGCATTACCTATGAGTAAACTTGAGACTAATCTTACACCACTGTAACTAAAAAGTAATTCTGTGGAAGTCAGAGACGTTTCCCTGGTGAAAAGAGATCAGAATCACATTCTCTGTATGAACCTTGAGCCTGGGATAAACCAGGTCACAAGAGCTTTAGGACTAAAGACTAGGACTTAAACAGGATTCAAAAAAGAGCTAGACAGATTCATGAAGGATAGGTCCATCAATGGCTATTAGCCGGGATAGGTAGGAATGTGTCCCTAGCCTCTGTCTGGAAATGGATGACAGGAGAGAGATCACGTGATGATTACCTGTTGTGTTCCTTCCCTTTGGGGCATCTGGTATTGGCCACTGCTGGCAGACAGGATTCTGGGGTAGATGGACCTTTGGTCTGACCCAGTATGGCCATTCTTATGTTCTTATCCCCTCACACAGCTTGTCACTTACGTTGTCTTGCCAGCAGCTGCTAGTTTGAACATCAGCCCCCCAGATCACCACATTTCACAGGGATCTCAGTAGTCTTCTGGGAGCCCAGCCCATTTACATGCAAGCCCTATGCCTCTGTGTAGATTCAGACCAACAGAATGTACATGTCCTGTCCACTTTCCTCACACACAATGGATGAACCTCCAAGGGGCTCCCCTGATCAGAGAAGCATCTAGAAACAGGCTGCAAAGAAAATACAATACAAAATATTATCCCTCCAGACCATTCTCTGCAGGATTGGATAATATCTGTGTCCTCAACTCTGCCTAGTCTCCACATCCTTCCCAGAGCAGGTCACAAACACAGCACCCTCTGTGGATGACATCCAGAGAAGGGATGAGAAATGCTTCCACATCAAAGACTGAGCCTGCCTTGCAGGGAGGAGAGGTGACACATTAGCATTTTGCTTGCAGGTTAAAAAAGAACAAGTGGCTACAACACATGATCTGAGCCAAAAGTATTATCTTAGCTACACAATCATCATTGTAATGTATTTTCTGGAAATAAATATAAACATGATTGAGAACAAAGAGATCAGTGCTGCTGCTGCTGCTCCTTGTGCATATGCAACTCACACTGACTTTAGTAGGTATTTCACATGTGAAACAGTGCAGTTTGGGTTCTTAATTTGATTTGCCACAAATAAAATACCTATGAAATGGACAAGACAGATCAAGCAAGGGACAGTGGGACAGGACTGTGGGGTGAATGACACAAAACATAGTGCAGCGTTTACACCCTTGGGGCTTCATTAGTCTCAGGAAGAGGTTCAGCTAAGAGCTAATATGGTTATCATTGTTTGTTTGTTTATTTGTTTAATAAAGCAGATACCTGTAAGGTGGAGTTAGCACAAAGAAGTGTAATTGTAACTCCTCTCCCTGTAAGAGCTAATTCCCTTGTACATCAGCAAGAATTTACTCCCATGGAGGGCAGGTGAAGGTACCACAATGCCAGGGGTTCTGCCAGGTGGGGAGCTTTAATTTGCCCTTGCATCCCACTGCACTAGTGGGAGCTAATCTGCAGTAGTGCTCAGTTGATACATTCCTCAGATGCATACGATACTTACCCTGTCTAGTGTAGGCCATTTTTATGCTCTATTAGCTTTTTATAGCCCCCATGACTTATACCCACACCCACACCTGCATAACTGAGATGCAACTGCTTCCGCTTCTGCAGCTTCTTCCTCTGGTGAAATTTCCTCTGCCAGGGTTTATGCCTCCATATACCAAAATGAGTCCTGAATGACTCCAACACTAAATATTAGTGTGTTAATTCTAGGATTCCAGTGATGAGGGGCACATGCAATTTCTGGACTAGAAAGTGTGTCCTATATGGGTTTTAAAAAATATAAAGACTTCATCATGTACTTGTAATTTGCAGAAGGACAACCAACCAAATGACTCCTTCCTTGTACCATAGAATACAACCCTTACTCATGCAGCCTTTTAGTCTTTCCACTGGTTTTATGTGTGTCTCAGATAAAATGTGGAAATTATTTACCTGAAAGAACAAAATCAACATTACAATCTCAATTTAATTTTTCTGTTAAAATCTCATAATCTTTCACTAAGACTTCTCTTCCAATATGGTGTCCATATATTGATCATATGTAGTCTTCAGGGTCTTGTATGAAGTGTGATAAATATATAACAGTGGCATTTAAAGATACTCTGTGTTTGTGGAGGCAGTAGTGCATTTTCTTAAATATTTTGATACATATTTGGCTACTTTGCCAGTGTTCTTAGTGAAAATACCAAACAACACACAAAGAAAAAATCAGTATGTTGGCTTTTCCTTCCTGGAATCTAGATTAAACAACAAATGAAAAATAGGATTAAAGAAAAGGTTAAATAGATTAAATAGATTAATTTTCTTAATCACAGAATCATAAAACACTAGAACTGGAAGGCACTCTGAGAGGTAATCAAATCCAGTCCCCTGCCCTCATAGCAGGACCAAGCACCATCTAAATCATCCCTGAATCATCACCTGTGCTTTGTGTTTCGTTTTTCTAGAGATGTGTCAAAACCTGACAGTGAGCCCAAACAGGTGAGAGGTTTGCGTAAATCCAGATCTAATCTAAACCCAGCTCTGAAAACTACCACATGGATCCACCAAGTTATTTTCACTGATATTTACTTCATAGTTATAATATATGAATGAACTATAGAGGAACTGACTCCCTTGGGTAAAACAACAAGTTCACGAATCTTTTCCCAAATTGAACAGAAATAGTGAACTCCTCAAACTGAACAGAAAGGGTGAAATCCCAGCCCCACTGAAGCCGATGGAAAAACTCAGTGGGGGCCAACCCCAAACACTTTTTAGATTATACACCATTCTCCTCAGCCTAAAACAGAAAGAGAAGATTCTAACACTGCTTTTGCTCCTTCTGATTATCCTACACCTTTCCCAAGAGTCCCCAGAGAAAAAGCCCATACCTCACAAAATCCTGGCACATTAAATGGCCTCTCTACAGGGCCTTGATGGCCATTAACTATTTGTCTTCTAAAGTCTTGGGTATTAGTCCCAGAATTTGAGGAATTTCAGGTTTGCAGAAACAAGAGGCTGGCTGATGGGCCAGGCAATGCCAATGTGGGAAGGGAAAAGAAATGTTTCATGCCTTCTCCTTAAATACCGGGTTCTAAGGGAGAATATGATATTTGGTCTCCCTCATCAGAGGATCTATGAGAAAGTGGAAGCAGGTTTAATCCACTTTTTTTTCAGGGAGTTGCTGGGTGGGAAAGAGAACCATCTTCCAAATAAGCCCTCCTCTGTTTGCATTTGTGGAGGGGAGTTACAGGAAGTGACAAACTATAATTAAATGTCTTGTCAGGTTTCTAAGTCTTGCAGGGAATAACCATCCTTATAATAGAGAAACATTTCAGCAGTTCACTTTATTTTCTCATTCAAACTTGGTAGGAAAGACAGATAAATCGGATGTACAGAATCATTTTTGATAAAATACATAAAGCCTGTGGAATAATATTGTCTAGTTGAGTCTCAGTCCTGAAAGCCCCTTTCCCTTTTGTATTTTCCATCTTTTCAATCTCCCCCCCCCGCCCCATTTGTCAGTTCAATTGTGTTAGAAACTCATGCAGACTCCTCTATACTCAAAATAGAAAAAAATTACTTTGTTAAGATGTTAGGCAGCACTAAACATAGTTATCATTATTGTGGCCTTTATATCTACATTACAATTTTGTCACAAGCTCAATGTAATATCTAGAAATTCCCTTAAAATAAAAACTAGTGAGTGTGTTATGAAATTACAGCCAGGACAGATGGCCAGATCCTGTCATTGGAAATAAAAGTAATGTTATAAGTGTATAACTCCATTGGGGAAATTGAGTACCATAATAAAGTAGACTTCCACTTTCTGCAATGAAATTCAATGACTGTTGAGGAGTTTAGGGTTTAGAAAATTGAAAAATGAAACCTTTGGTTTTCCGCTGCTGTTTGATGATGTGTAGCAAGTCCCTTTATGGACTGAGGCTAACATCCAAATAGTAACAAGCTTGCAGTGAATAGAGCCCACAGAGGATAAGCTACTAAATCTTGCAATAAAAGCTGTGTGATTTACAGTAAATTCCAGAGGGCTGACAGCACCACAGCTGAGGGCATAAACACTTCTTTCATGGCTGAAGCTTCAGTCAGCTCTGTCTGCTGTGAAGTACAATCGAGCAGTGAGGCATGCTGCTTACCAGCAATGACTTTGATAAATAACTAGGAAGTCCCACTGTTGGCTTAAAACTAGAAGTTGTTCAGTTGCAATTCTGCATTTGTCCTGCTTTAATGGGTATGGAAGTGGCTTTAGCTGTAATCTGTCAGTGATTGATTAGGCCTTACTGAATCTCTTCTCCACTCAGTTTGCAGCTCCCTGCTCTCCACAGTTAAAACAAAATTGGTACATATCTGACTGCCCTCTTATGAGGAAAGTAAACACTCTTAATTCTGCTCAAGTGAGTATGCATTAAATGGCTACAATTGATAAGTTGTTGACAGACAACATGTCTTAATAATTGAGCACCCCATTTAGGTTCATAAGCAACTTGCTGTTTGCTGTTTGATTATGCTATAGTTGAAAATTCCAGTCAGCAGAATATATTTTATGCACAGGTACTAGAGCCATGGAGGAAATAGACCACTACTATCCCAGTCATAAAAGTATTCAGTTCTCAGGCCTAATGCAGAAGTATTCATTAACACGCTGTGCAAATTTGGCATGCTATAAAACACAGGCTCACATTCCACCAAGCTAGAAAGGACAGAATATAGCAGGTCTAGTAGCTATCAGGAGGTTTGAGATATTTAGTTTAGATATTAATTTTGGTAGCATCTGCTTAAAATGTAATATACAAATTATGTGCTCAGCTTTAGAGGAGAAGAGGAATATTTTGCTTATGCTAATGGTATAAATCAGTTACTGTAGCTGGAGGGAGACAAAACAGGTTATATTATACCTAAATGAGGTTTGAATGGTCAAGATGGAAAAATCCTCCCAAATATACCAACCAGCACAGGTCCAAGAAGACACAATAAAATTTAGCCAACTGGTGCTAATATACATTTTAAGCCCCAAAAAAGCAAAAGGTACGTAAACATAATTATACTGGACATGGGCTCTTATATTAGAGACATATAAACCATGTACTACAGTAAAATTTTCTCAACGTGGGCTAAAATAAGTGCATAAATGTTTGTCTACTCTCCATACTGTTTCTCTTAGTCCTACAACTGGAATGACACAGGATATTTAACATGGCTCATTGTTGCAGTTGTGAGAACTCTCTGATAGAGGATTACATGTACTACAATGCTTAGGAAAAACTGAGCTAAATTATGGATGTTCTGTAGCCGTAAATTAGGGGACCAAATCTTACATTCTCTGGACACATAAAATCAGTCAGAGTTTTGGGAGAGTGCTCGATAGGATGGATTAATCTCTCAGGTACAACACAGTGGTTTGCATTTAATAGAAAGATGGATCAAATCAACTTTATTGCATTAGTTTAGCTTTCTCCTCCACCAGAGCCCACTGCGTTTCTTTTTTTTTTAAATCAGTCTGCCAATCAGTAAATGTTACCTTATCTATTCCCTCAAAGAACAGCTGAGAGAAGAAAACTTTAATTTTAACACTGGCACATTGGTGCTTACACAAAACAAACAGCAGCTGAAAAGATATTTTTTCCTGCATGAAAAGTAGTTGTGACTTTGTGATGCAGTTCATGCCCTTTACTTTGGATTATCTAAGGTTTCTTATTTCACTGCATGATAATCAGCATAGGGCATATTTCTCATGTTTTGTATAGACTACCTCTGAGTACTCCCAAGTAAAATAATACCATACAAGGAACATTTTTTCTGGTAACAGTCTATGACCTGATTTTTAAATTAGCCATTTTAAATCTTTTGATTTTTTTTAAACAATTAAATATTTTTTATTTCTAAAACTGTCCATTTCTCATTGCATGACTGCCTGCACTGAATTGTTTCAAAATAATTAAAAGGACAAATTAATGTTGCCTTGAATTTCTCTAACCATGTCAGAGTATGGCAAAATAAGACATGGGAACTGATAGCATTTGATTAGCTTGATCGTGTTTGAAAAATGTTTTTTTTTTTACCTCTAAGGAATTAGAAAGTAGTGTGCCTGTAGGCATACCATCGAGGAGAGATTTGCATACCTGAAAAACAGCAGTTCAAGCAGGAGAATGTGAGGTCAATCAGGAATAACCAGTTAAGAAATTCAGTTGGTGGTTAATATTCCCCATGCTTTTTTGTACTTGGGATTTAATGCTAGTTGATCTGAACTGCCATTAGTAGTTACTGACAGAATCAAAAGCAAAAGCAATGTATTCCTGAGCTCCTTGGGAGTGCTTGACCCCACTCTGTTCCAGGCCCCACCAAGGCTCCATTAGGGCTGTCCAGATTATTGACTGGGTCCAGTCAGCACCACTGAACCATCCCTCCCACAACCCAACCCCCTTTCTCAGTCCTGAGACCACCCCCCACACCAAAACTTCCTCCCAGCTCCTGCACCCCCTACTGCACCCAGGCCACAGCCCTGAGACCCCTCTAGCATCCAAACTGCCTCCCAGAGCTCATGCCCCCCTCATCCAAACCCTATGCCAGCCCACGGCCACCTCAAGCATCCTGAACCCCTCATTTCTAGCCTCATCCCAGAACTCACACTCCCAGCCCAAAGCCCATACACCCTGCCTCAGTGCGGAGCCCCCTCCCATATTCCAAATGCATCCTAACTCCTGGAACCCACTCCAAATCCACACCTACAGTCCTGAGTCCCCTCCTGCACCTCAAGCCCCTCATCCCCAGCCCCACCCCAGAACCTGCACCTGAACTCCCTTCCCCTATCTGGTGAAAATTAGTGAGTGAGTAGGGGTGGGAGAGAGCAAGTGGTGGTATGGGGGATGGAGTAAGAAGACAAGCAAGAGGTGAGGCAAGGGTGTTTAGTTTTGTGTGAATAGAAAGTTGGCAACTCTATATCCCATCCCGTTCTGCCTGCACTCCCCTCCCTCTCCCCCTTCAGCATGCTGCTGCACAGCTGAGCCTGGAGGGTGTGAAGCAGGAGGTCAGCAGGTTCCACCCATGGGCAAAAGGGCTGGGAAGAGTCAGGGAGGAACCTTATCTGCCAGGCTGGTGGTGGTGATGAGTATCTGCTAATTTTTCACATGGGTGTTCCAACCGTGGAGCTGGCACCTATGATCAGAAGTTTATGTCCTATTCACATGAAATGCAATTATATTTCTGTGAGATAAGTACCATACATTTCTTTAAAGGGCACAAAGGTCTTCCCAACCCCCACTTCATTTGCAATGTCAGCCCCATAACAGTTGCTTATTTATATCTATCTGAATTCTAACAGGTCTTGTGACATGTTGTTTTGCTATGTGTCACAGGGTGTGGCTTCGCTGCAGAGCAAAAGTTGAATTAAGATCAGCAACGCAAATGATGTAGCTGAAGTTGCATAAGTCAAAATAGCTTAATTTGTCTATGCAGCAGGAAGTTGAAGGAAAAACACTCTTCTTTTAACTTCCCTTACTTCTTGTAAAATGAGGATTACAGGATTCAAAGTAAGAAGTCCTCCAGCTCAACATTATTTCAAAATAATGGCTTGCTGTGTAGATGCACATTTTGTTATTTTGAAATAATGTCAGTTATTCTGAAATAATGCTGCAGTGTAGATGTGCCCTGTACAGTGTTTAAAAGCTAATGGAGTTACTGCAAAGGTGTGAATATTTTGGGTCAAGTTGAATTCCTGTGTCGGATTTTAGGGTTCCGTTTGACAGATTAAACTCTTCAGAAAGGATATGGATTTTGAAACCTGCCCACTGATTCTGCAAGAACTTGTTGGTTACAGAAACTATTTTTTGCATGGTTGCAGATTTCAGAGTGGGCAGAGAAATGTAAGTTAGATACATTTCCTCATTCCACACTAATTTTATGTGCCCGATCTCACCTCTGTGTCTCACATCCCTGTTCAGCAAAGCCAATTTTAGAAAGTTCCCCTGCCAATAAACATGCATATTCAATAGTTACTGATTAATGCTAATCCCTAGCTTTCATTTAAACCAGGTGGTATAAATAATTTTGTTCATGTCAGTTCTAGGAATAAAAAATACTACATAAAAAGCAGTTTCTACTGTTTAGTAATGGTCAAGTCTCTTATTTTTAAAATGTCCTCATAAGAGGGTCACTACAGTTAGAGTCGAATAGTAGGGCAAACACTACTTAACAAGGAAACACTTAATTTGGACAGGTGCTTTATTGAGATATCTTCCAGGGAGACAGGTTAGCCTAACGGTAGTAAATGACAATGACTGCTGCTTAATCAGAACCATTTTTGCATAAATTTCACTTAATGGGGAAGTATTTGCCTGGTGACAAGTACTTAAGTAGTGTTTAACCAAGTGTTAAATAGGTATAAAATTGTAAACCCCTGCCTTTTAATTTTAATACAAAAGTTTCCAAATAAAGCTTAGGAGGGGGGAAATGAAATATTGTGAATGTCAGTTTTATACTTTTATTTTTATTGAGTAGAGTATTTTGTCATTTTAAAGCTTATTAGATCTTTTTAATTACCTCCTCTCTTAATTGGGACAGCCATTTAATCGGGATGACAGACCATCCACTGATAACCTAGCTAACTGGCTTCTACTGTCATCACAACTAATAATAATAATGATCATTTTTTATGTGCACTGCCTGAAGACCTCTTGGTGTCTTAACAAAAATAGAAGACAGCATTAGGGCCTGATCCTGTGAGGTGTTGAGCAATGGAACCATGAACCCATTACAGCCACTAACAGGGCAACATGTCCTAATAAATCCAAGTGTAGGAGCTGAAAAGAAGCAAGCCACCTCAGAACACAACAAACAGACCCAAATTTAAAAAAAAAATCATACCTTCATCAGAAGGATCCCACTGTCTTACCCCGATCAGTAATAAGGGGAAAAGCATCCTCATTTTACAAGCCATTGATGGAGAAATCTCTGCTCTCTTTACCCAATCTTCCTTTTGCCTACATTGTACTGAGGGACAGTGAGGAGTCCCAGCCTTGGTGATCTTATTTACCATAGTAGGAGATATATCACATCAGCCAGTCCCTCTGCAATACTGCCACTATTAATAATTGAGACTTAAAGACTCAATATATGTAGGGTTGATCACCTCAAAGGAAAGTCAATGAGAGCTGAGGACAATTGACAGACTGAGCTCCTCTCTGGATCAGGTCCTTCAATACTAATAGAAAGTACATGTCTCACTCTCACAGTACAATGAGCAGTCAGTGAAATACAGTCTTTTGACAGTGCATGTAAAAGGGTCTTTAAAATGGTGCATTAGCAATATTCCATTTCATCAGTGTAAAAACATATTGAAACATGTCACCAAAAATGTAGCAGAGTAATTTTCACAATTTAGAGCAGCTGACTAGCTAACTAGATATTATGAGGCTGGATTACTATCACCCAAATACAAAGGTATCCATTCCAAATAGGCTGCATGACAAGTAGTCTATTGTTTCATTAATTTCTACTTTTAAAGTTAATTTCTTTACTTTTTAGTATTAGTCATGTATTATAAGAATTAACATAAAGATGATGATAATGCATGATCTTTATATGCCATCTTATTAAAATGAAGCTATTTTTAATACTTGTAAGAGGCCTATCAGAAAACACAATTTATATCCTCAAAGTATATTTTGTCAGTTTCAAGTATAATTTTTGCATTCATATTCTTTTATGAATTTTAATGGAGACACTTAAATTGTAATTATTCCTCTCAGCTCAAATGCAGGTAACAAATGGAATTCAATCAGTGTTTGCGCATAATGACCATCATTAAGAGAGAAATAATAATGACATTCTCTCTGCATTAAACTTGCAGACTCTTTACACAATGATCTGAATCCCATTATTGATCTCCATGGAGATATGCAATTGTCACCTATTCTGCATAATATCTGAATGTTAAATACATTTGTTTGGAACAAATATTTTAATGAATACAGTCAGTTCCACTTAATTAACTATCTAATAACTGAATATTTTTGCTTAATAATTCAACATGGAACATCAAAATTCTTTTATTTTTTAACGAAATGCTCTTGAGAGTAGCCACAGATATTCATTTAAATTTCATAAAATGTACATATAGTATAAAATTCCCGTTGGATTTCTTTAAAGCACATGTATTAGGACACAGGGAAAAAATAGTTTTTTCCCCCTTTGTTTACTATAGTCCCTTAGAAGCTTGAAATTGAAATGAATTTCCTACTTACAATAGCTAGTTTCTCTACATTACAGACTGGTTTGTTATTGTGGAATTATTCATAAATGCTTAACTACTAGTACTTGTTGGTTGGGTTGTTTCCTTTATATGAGAAGAAATATTTGTTTCAAGAAACATATGGATATAGTTTATATGGATTTTGTACACAGATGAAGAATGAAGAGTATCTTTTGTACCTAACAATCTCGAAAGTAAGACTCCAGACACTCTGTTCAGGTAAGCAATCTGAAATTTAAAACAAAAACAAAATAGAAACCAACTAACCGAACAAAAAACATGTCTCCCAACACAAAAAACCTTTGCAATGGGCTAAATGCTGAAGTCATTCTACAAGTCATTATTACAGAAAATCTCTTACTAATTTTGATTTGCTTGAAAGAGAACTCCAGAATCCACCCATGTTTGAATAAATGATGTACGTGATATTAACGTTAATAATTCAAGTGGTAGCAATCTTGTTAAAAGGAACACACTTTTTGTAACTTGCAGTGGGAGAAGCTAGTACCATTGCTTCAGAGGAAAGTGTAAGAAATCCCATAGTGGACAATTTTTAAAAAAATCCTTAGCTATTAGGCATCCTGGCTGAGATTTTCAATGCCATCTAAAGGATCTGAAATTCCCAGTCCAAATCTTTTTGAAGGGATACCTAAAACAGAATATCACATATAACAGGATGGCAGGGACTGGACAGAACAGATTTTCACAAATGTTGTCCTACATCTTGTCTCACTGAAGGCAATGGGAAAATTTCTATTAATTTCAATGGGAATGGAGTTGGGCAGATACTGAGCACTTGACAATCCCATATCAAATCCAGTTATATTAATGATCTATGTAGTGAATTTGTGCCAGGGTTGTTTGTTTATGGGGCTTGGGGGTTTTCTCCAGAAAGAAGGGTCCGGAAAACCTATTTTTTCCTGCACTGGCTCATCCTCAAAGCAGCAGCGCAGGATTCCCACATAGAATTCAAGAGAATTTGAGAAAGCAGTTTCCACAGCACTATGTGTGCCAAGGAGCCAAGAGAGCTGGGTGTTCTGGGCAGAGAGGGTGCTCAAGGACATACAGCAGTATACAGTGTGTTAGCAGAGGAACATACTACTTCTTTTAAGGGACATATCCAATTCTCATTAGACTTAATCAAAAAACTCACACTGTTTGTGGGAGCTAGACTAGGTCCCAAAGGAGTAGCAGTGTTCCCCATGAACACTGAGTCGTCTGGTCCTGCACTAGCATTCACCATGTGGCTGGCCTCACTCTATTTCTCATCTGATTAAGTAGGTTTTATCCATGAAAGCTTATGATACTATACATTTTTGTTAGTCTCTAAGGCCTGGACAACACTAAAGGGGAAAGTTGCCATAAAATATGCAACTCCAGTTATGTTAATTACATAGCTGGAGTTGAAATATCTTAAATCAGGTTTTCATGCCATCCACACAGCGGGAAGTCAATGGGATCACAGGGGAGTCCTCTCAGTTCAAATTAGTGGGTCTTCACTAGACCCACCAATTTGAAACGCGGAAGATCAACGGCAGCAGCATCAATCTTCTCAGTAGTGTAGACAAGCTCCAATGTGACACAGAACTGCTGGTTGTTTTTAAAGTTACAGACAAACACGGCTATCTCTCTGAGACTCAGAAAATAGAAGTACACTGCTGGAATAAAGTCAGGCACTAATGTTATAAAAGGACAACCATAAGTAAACTTAGAAAATTCCTTGTGAGAAAACCAAACCCATTCAAAATAGAACATCACAGCTGCAAATACAAAAAATAAGAAAAGAAATAGAAGTTCACTGAAGAACCAGAAAAATGCAGTGAAAGTAGGGTGTATATATTTGTTTTTTTGAAATGTAAGGAATGAAAGCAAAAATAAAGACAAAAATATAAACAAGGGCAACAACTTGTAGAAAAGGATTCTGAGGGCATATGGGAAATATCAAGCTATGAGGAATCAGGAGTAATCACTGAGGAGAGGTTAAAACATAAATTAGAAACGTAATTTGAACCCCATGAATTTTAAAGTACCATGTCAGGATGGCATAGCATAACTTTATGCATAATAGCACTTGATCATTTTAATACTACATCATGGCTGTGTCTAGACTGGCAAGTTTTTCCGCAAAAGCAACTGCTTTTGCGGAAAAACTTGCCAGCTGTCTACACTGGCCACTTGAATTTCCACAAGAACACTGACGATCTCATGTAAGAAATCAGTGCTTCTTGCAGAAATACTATGCTGCTCCCGTTCGGGCAAAAGTCCTTTTGCGCAAAGCTTTTGCACAAAAGGGCCAGTGTAGACAGCTCAGATTTGTTTTGTGCAAAAAATCCCCGATCGTGAAATGGTGATCGGGGCTTTTTTGCGGAAAAGCGTGTCTAGATTGGCACAGACGCTTTTCCACAAAAAGTGCTTTTGCGGAAAAGCGTCCGTGCCAATCTAGACGCTCTTTTCCACAAATGCTTTTAACGGAAAACTTTTCTGTTAAAAGCATTTGCGGAAAATCATGCCAGTCTAGACGTAGCCCATATGTCTATTGAGTAGCTGCACAACATGTTTACTCTAGACTACTCAGGCTCATTGTACACCATTTCCAGGCTGGGTGGCACTGACAGATTTGTATATCTATATATTTAATCTTTCTCTTTATATTATACAGTGTTCATGATATCCCCAGGTTAGATGCTGAGTGTATTTCCTATACCACTATTCGATCATTATCTTGTGTGAATGACCACACTGTGTCCTAGTACTTGCTCATTGTTATGGCGGCTGCATACCACTAATTGATCACTCTCCCAATACTGTACAGCCGCTCTTGGGTGGGAATATGATCACTATGTATATGCTCCATTTGTTTTCTGTGGATAGGGAAGTGTACCGAAAATGAATGATAAAACATTTTTTCCACTACTTCTGATGTTGGGGAAAGGAATCATTTCAAAAGGGGAATTTTTATTGTCTTTGAGGGCAAACAGAGGCAACCCTCTCCCACCCCTCTACTCCCGCCCCAAGAACAGCCATGGCAAGGCAAAGGAGGAGCAGCCAACTGAGTGAATGTGAATGAGACAATCAAAGAAAATCAATGTAAACCAAGTAGTACTTCTATTGCAAAGGGATAGGAAGCAAAAATCTTTCATTTTTTATATACACAAGGAAAAATGTAGACAGTAGTGGGCTCTTACCACAGTGGTAAAACCTCATGTGCAAAACACACATTGAACAAGAACAGGAGAGGCTGGTATATATGCCCAAATCAGTAGCATCTTCATTACACAGTGAATATCAGAGGCCAACACCTACTCACTGTTAGATGTACCCCATTAAACAGCATATTCCAATACCCAGGCTCTGCTCAGCATCTCTGACCTCTTCTAGGTAAAGGCCTGCATTGGGTAGTAGTGCCACTGCTGATCATAGTATTCCAGGCAAAAATGTATTTATTACTTTGAATTTTGAATGTGATGGAAAAAAAGATTGCCAAAAGCAGTGGGCAGAAATAATCTAATCTTACCAGTTTAGCCCATGTTTCACACTGAAGGCAAACCATATAATTTTCAGTTAAAAAAGTAAAAATAAATAAATAAAAAGCAAACAAAATACAAGATTTATTATTAGTCAGATTTAATATTATTGTAGCATGGTGCTGATGTGTCCTAGAGCAGGCCCGACCACTTTCATTTATAAGAAAGGGAAAAGAAAACAAGTCAAGAAACTTAATTCTCTTTACTTGTTCTATAGTATGTTCTGTATTTGATTTATACCCATTACTGACTTGGCTATTTTTCAAGCTGTGCATTTATTTGTTTTCAATGTGCAATGCCAAGATTGGCTACAAAGCCATATTTACTGCATTATTTTTTAATGGCTAACAATCCCATTATCAATTATAATGCAGTATATTTATAGACACAGAAAAATGAGAAACTAAAATGTCAGGTGACATTCTGCCAGTACTGTTATATCAAGTCAAGGCAATAAGCAGTAAGTAAGAATTTGTCATCACTTCACTGGTTCATAACTTTTGTCATAACTACAACAACAGAACATAAACACATTGCTTGATTCTTTCCAGGTTAATTCTTTTTCAAAGGACAGAAGTGCTCCATTAGACCTGTAAGAATATTGGTCCAGGAAAATATTTTATAGTAACATCCTTCAAGGAACAGTATTGATGAATTACTGATGTATAGTGAAGTCACTTCAGAATCATTGTCATCATTTAAATACCCTCATGTAAACTCTCACATGAAGCATTTGGAAATCTCAGTAATGAATGAAGGTCAAGATTCCCAGAAAAAACATAAGCATTTTCTAGAATATGAAACCGGCCATTCAGAACAAGAGATCATTTGTATGTCTGGCTTTGACATGCTAAATATTGGATTGGCAAAAAAAAAAAAGTGTTTTGCTGTGATACATGGTATTTGTTAGTGAAGCAGGAAGAACAACTGTTTCAGAACACAGATAGGAGCTGCTGTTTGGAAAAAGCAGGGCTTTGAAAGGGATGGGAATCTGGAACACATTTAGGGAGAATTCTTGTACCCAAACAATTAAAGCTTGATGAAACCAAGAGACATGCCACCATAGACTGAAGCCAGAGTCAAAGACCAGGAGGCAAACTGTCCCCTCTCCTGGGAGAATGCTATATGGCATGGACGAAAACTACATGAGGTTCTCCCTAGAGAGTTTTCAGAGTCTAATTTACTGGGGGAAAGCATCTTTCTGGCATCTACAGAGGGAACAAAAGGGGAGCATCCCAACATTCAGGGACCAAACAGAGTTGGGTACATCATAACATTTCTATCATTGGCTAGCAGAATCCTAATGGGATGGGTTGAGGGAGGAGACTGGAAATCATAATATAAACATAGCAGATGCTTCTTTCACCCAGAAAGTAGAGATTACTCCTCTACATATGAGATTTAGAGGAACAATCAAAGCAGATGTACAAAAGGAAAAAGTTTTTATCCATGCACTGTGAGAGTATGCCGAGTGCTACAACCATAAGTCAGTGGAAATAGTTAAACATAGAGTTATAATACAGGGAGAATACAGGTTTACTGGAAGGGAACAAACACAACTACTGTTCAGTATTTTACTAGCAGAGAGGACAATAGAAGTGTGATACTCCAGTGGGGTCAGAGTCTCGCAAATTCTGCTGCAAGAGGGTACTTCTGGCAAATCTAGGGTTAGAAGAAAAACGGAGAGAGGAAACTCTAATCAGAAACTTTTAGTGAGAAAGATCCTGACAGATGATAGGCATGTAAGGAAGGAAAAGGAGAACAAGTAAGCAATAGATAAAATAAAGAGAAAGTTTGAAAGTGACAAGAGATACAAAGTCTTTGATGTAGGCATAAAATTATTATATAACTAGGCTCTGCAATGCATAAAAGAAGTATATCATGCAGGATCAGGCATAATTCCTTTCCTAAACAATATAGTCTACGTGTGTAGACTTGAGAGGGGAGTCAAAGATGTTCATGAAATGTGAAGGCAGGAGGTTGTCCCTTGAACTCTTTATCTCTGAAACCATCCACCAAAATCAATTGCATGAGTTACATTGGCCCCACGTGCACAATGGGGTAAAATGTGCACCAGGATGAAAGCAGTGGTATATTTTGCAGAAGGATAGCTTTAAACTGCAAGTGGAGCACCAAAGCAAAGAAATAGCAATCTGCTTCCAAATATTACATGAACAGAGCAAGAGGCAAATGATTTATCAGGAATTATTCATTCAGCCCTACTTAATACTACAAACAGTATTGCCTTACCAGAGGGGCCGATTCAACCATAACTTGCATCCCTGATGGGCCCATTTGACTGGGAGTAAGGCTCCCCTCTAACCATTGAGTCTCTCCCAATCTCCTCACCATGCCTATAGTTAAAATGGTGAGGAGGATGGAAAAGAAGGGGAGGGAATGGAATGGAGGAGGAAGAGGGGATGGATCGACCAGAAGTGGGCTGCATGCAGGCAGTGGCCAAATGCGACAAGAGAGATTGAGTGAGGGATGCCAATGATATCAGAATTGAGAGTTTTGGTTCCCAAAGCATGGGAAGCAGTCAGCAGGAAAGTACAGAGAGGGAGACGTAAATATCCCCATTGCCCCTATCTTGTGTTTGAACCTGCATGCTGCTCAAAATCCTTGGCCGGTGTCTGTGTTACTCCCATTTTGCCAGCCACACAACTCACTCACTCACTCCTTAAATGGTTCAGTGGAAATGTAAGGAGCATGGCTTGAAAAAAATTCCCCAGGGCTCATCTTTCCTAAGAACTACAAACCCCAATGAAAAAATACCTTTGGTCCAACCCAGGCAAATATAAATTCCATTGCCCCAGCTTCCTTTTCTTGAACAATGTAAGTTCCAAAATATAAATCCTGAGTAAATCAACCCTTGTCCCAAGCAAACACCTCCCTCCAGACAAACTCAGTCAATTTATACCCCAGAATAAAATCCATCCCTTTTTCCCTACTCCTGTGTAGGGCAAGATTCATGCAATGTTGGCACGTTCTATGCCCGCCTAGCCCATAGATGACCCTGTTTCTCTCTCACTCCTGAACATTCCCACTCTTAAAGAAGCAGTATCTCAAGGTACATCTACACAGCAGGGCTAAGCTTGAAATTAGCTATGCAATTTGAGCTATGCTAATTATGTAACAAGTTGAAATAGCTTATTTCAACTTTTGGCACTGGCTACACAGCAGTTATTTCAAAATAGAGCACTTTTCCCCTGACTTCCCTTACTCCTCATACAATGAGGGTTGCAGGAGTCAGAGTAAGAAGCCCATAATTTCTAATTTATTTTTGAAATAACAGGCTTGCTGTGTAGACACGCACTACATTATTTTGGAATAACTGACATTATTCTGAAATAATGCTTCTGTGTCCACACAACCTCAGAGGCCTCTCTCCTCATCTCTTCCTGTGAAAACAGCAAAGGTTCTGGCTGCTCCCTCACCACTCTCTCCTCATTTTATAGAGGAGTAACAGTCCTTGTCCCCTCACCCATACAATGAAGACTGGACTCTGACTTAGTGGGGTCCCAGATTTTTCAGCTGGTGTGAACCATCCCTGTCTGTCAGAGAACCCCTTAGTTTAGCTCTGTTATCTCACCTTGTTGCTGTATTTAAGTAACAGATCTTTTACATCTTACATCTCTACTTGTGGTCAATCTTTGACCAATTTCTGTAACACCACATCCAGATTATTCCTCCCAGTCTTATCCCAAAAGGAGATTGTGCTCTCAATCTGCACTGCTGATATCCTACCTCATACAGAAATAATATGATCAAACCTCTGTGGCTTTCCTCTGATTGGGTAGTCATGAAATAAGTCAGTAACCTCGGAAATCCATTGTTCATTAACATTTCCTTTGAGATTTAGCTCTGAAAGTGCAATTAGTCTCTCCATTTTTATATGCATTTTAGCGAAGAAAGGCATTCTGGGAGTAACATAAGTGAAGTAACACTGTCATCACTAGAGGGAACAAAATACAGGACTATGTAGCACTTTAAAGACTAACAAGATGGTTTATTAGATGATGAGCTTTCGTGGGCCAGACCCACTTCCTCAGATCAAATAGTGGAAGAAAATAGTCACAGCCATATATACCAAAGGATACAATTTAAAAAAAATGAACACATATGAAAAGGACAAATCACATTTCAGAACAGAAGGGGGATGCAGGGGGGGGGGAGGAAGGAAGGTGAATGCCAGTGAGTTAATGATATTAGAGGTGGGGAAGGGTAGATGTCTGTGAGTTAATAGTATTAGAGGTGATAATTGGGGAAGCTATATTTGTAATGAGTAAGATAGCTGGAGTCTTTGTTAAGTCCCCTGCGGAGAGTGTCGAATTTTAGCATGAATGCCAGTTCAGAGGATTCCCTTTCAAGTGCAGATTTGAATGTCTTCTGAAGTAGGATGCAGGTTAGCAGGTCATTCAGACAGTGTCTTTTCTGGTTGAAATGACAAGCAACTGTTTTTTCTTTGTGATCCTGTCTAATGTCTGTTTTGTGGGCATTGATTCTTTGGCGAAGTGTCTGAGACGTTTGTCCAATGTACATAGCAGACGGACACTTTCGGCACATGATAGCATAGATTATATTTCTGGAGGCGCAGGAATATGTGTTCTTGATCTTATAACTCACTTGGTTAGGCCCAATAATGGTGTCAGCAGAGTGAATATGTGGACAAAGCTGGCAGTGGGGTTTGTTGCAAGGGAAAGTACCAGGGTTGGTATTAGTGTGGTATGTCCTGTGGTTGTTGGTAAGAATCATCTTGAGGTTAGGTGGTTGTCTATAGGAGACTATGGGTCTGTCTCCCAGAGCTTCTTGGAGTTTAGTGTCCTGTTCCAGTATAGGTTGTAATCTATTGATAATGTGTAGGACAGGTTTAAGTTGGGAGCTGTAGGTGATGACAAGTGGTGTTCTATTGTTGGTTTTCTTGGGTCTGTCTTGTAGTAGATGGTTTCTAGGTATTCGTTTGGCTCTTTCAATTTGCTTTTTTATTTCTCCGGGTGGGTAGTTGAGGTTTATAAATGCTTGGTAGAGATCCTGAAGTTTCTGGTCTCTGTCTGTGGGATTAGAGCAGATGCGGTTGTATCGAAAGGCTTGGCTATAGATGATGGATCGTATGGTGTGTGCTGGATGGGAGCTGGAAGCATGTAGGTAACTGTATGAGTCAGTGGGTTTTCTGTAGAGGGTGGTGTCTAATTTCCCATTGTTGATTTGTACTGTGGTGTCCAGGAAATGGATCTCTCGTGTGGAATGGTCCAGACTAAGGTTAATGGTGGGGTGTAGGTTGTTGAAATCTCTGTGGAATGTCTCCAGTGTTTCTTGGCCATGCGTCCAGATCATAAAGATGTCATCGATGTAGCGTAAGTAGAGAAGGGGTAAAAGGGGACGGGAGTTGAGGAAACGTTGTTCTAGGTCAGCCATAAAGATATTAGCATACTGTGAGGCCATGCGTGTACCCATGGCTGTGCCGCTGATCTGGTATAAGTTGTTCTCAAAGTGGAAATAATTGTGGCTGAGAACGAAGTTACATAGGTCTGCTACCAGGTTGGCAGTGGTGTCCTCTGGGATAGTGTTTCTAATAGCTTGTAATCCGTCTTCATGTGGGATGTTGGTGTATAGTGCTTCTACATCCATGGTGGCAAGGATGGTGTTATTGGGGAGGTTATCGATGTTTTGTAGTTTCCTTAGGAAGTCAGTAGTGTCTCGGAGATAGCTGGGGGTGTGGGTGGCGTAGGGTTTAAGGAGAGAGTCTACATAGCTGGATAGACCAGTAGTGAGTGTGCCAATACCAGAGATGATAGGGCGTCCGGGGTGTCCAGGTTTATGGATCTTGGGAAGCAGATAGAAAAATCCTGGTCGGGGGTCAGAAGGTGTTTCTGTGTGGATTTGTTCCCGAGTAGTTGTAGGGAGGCTTTTAAGGAGACAGAGTAATTTCTTTTGGTATTCTGAAGTAGGATCAGAGGAGAGAGGTTTGTAAAATGTGGTGACTCACTGGCATTCACCTTCCTTTCCCCACCCCCCCTGCATCCTCCTTCTGTTCTGAAATGTGATTTGTCCTTTTCATATGTGTTCATTTTTTTTAAATTGTATCCTTTGGTATATATGGCTGTGACTATTTTCTTCCACTATTTGATCTGAGGAAGTGGATCTGGCCCACGAAAGCTCATCATCTAATAAACCATCTTGTTAGTCTTTAAAGTGCTACATAGTCCTGTATTTTGTTTCAGCTACACCAGACTAACACAGCTACATTTCTATCACTATCACTAGAGGGAGCACTTATGCAAACATCATGTAACATTCCTTTATGCTACTAACTACAATTGTGGCCAGAGGAAAAAAAGATATGGGGCCAAGATGCAGAAGAATAAGGCAAGTCATTCAGAATGTAAGATGGGGAGAAAATGCTAGAATAAGAGATATTTTTGTTAATCTTTTATTAGCAATTAGAAGTTTATTTAAAATAATGTATGGTAAAATTGCACTGAACTATATGTTAAATAGCTTAGGTTAAAAGAAAATATCATATGATGGTTATCCAAATGTTTAGGGCTCAACAATCCCTTCTAGTTTCAATCTTAGAAGGGATGAAAAATGTTTGAAACCCATTATAATTACTCAAGCAGGAGTTGAACTTAGGTGGTAGCTCCATGTCCCTCCAAACTCAGACATTTCAGGGTCTGTTTTCACAAGCTTCGGAGCATGGCTTAGTGTGGAGAGAGAACTGTAATATCTGTGTGGCATTATCTCATGGCAAACTACATGAGAATACCCAAGGAAGTAATGCTGATGGCCAGTAATAATTTATGCCAGTTCTTTTTGCACACTGGTCAATCCCCTGATTAGGTACAAGTGTGGAGTTGGGATGTAATAGTATAGTCGATTAACTGATTAACCGATAAGCAAAAGCTTATAGGTTATTGCTGTAGACTAAACGCATCCCCCCACCCCTACTTCTTGCCAGTAAATTTTTTAGCAGACTGGCCAGCAGCCCAGCTGTCCCAGTTTGCACTGGGTCTTGAACCTACCTCCGCTGCAGCTCCATATTTAATATGTATTAGGAGCCAGGCAGGAAGCTACCCTGGCTCAGTTCTGGCTCATGTTAGGTCCAAGAGCTCAGACTCCTCTCTCCCCCCAGACAGGGGCTGCATGGGGACTATAGAATAGTCGACAAACTGATAAGAGTTCATGAGGTTAATTGACTATTCAATTAACTGATATTAACATCCCTAGTGTGGAGGCCATAGACAAACCCCTGTTGTCAAGGGACACAGACAGACCAAAGAAGGCATTGTGCTGAGAAACCAGGTACTATGTGAATGGCCTCAGATGCATAGAGATTCTCTATTGCTCTTGGTACATGTGTAAGACTAAGCACTATGAAAAAAGTCAAATGCTGTTGTGAGACACCATAGAAACTCTGCTAACAGAAACACATGGAAGGTACTGAATAGCTTTAGCTTTGCTCTAGATTTGTCTTCAGTGATTTAAATCTTTTTTTTTTAAGATTACTGGAATTACTCATTTGGAGGAAGGGAAGGAAGAGAACTGCTAAGTTTGTACTTGCTTCAAATGTACAAATGAAAGTCTGAAAGACATAACCAAAAATAAAGTAAGTATCTGTTACAGTATTAAGTCCAGTTCAGGAAATCTTTGTGAAATTTTTTTAAACTCCTAAATCACTTAGGGTACGTCTACACTTGCTCCCTAGTTCGAGCTAGGGATGCAAATGTAGCTGATTGAAATTGATAATGAAGCAGGGATTTAAATATCCCGTGCTTCATTAGCATAATCTCACTTGGGCATTATTCCACTCAACATCTGATTCAAAACAGGAAGTGCGCTTTGGGACGCGTTAGTTTGAATCAAACCCTTTAGTTCAAGCTAACATTACTCCTTAAAAAATTAGGAGTAACGTTAGTTTGAATCAAGGTGTTTGATTCGAATTAATGCGTCCCAGAGTGCACTTCCTGGTTCAAATCAGCTGGCAAGAGGAATAGCGCGCAGGCGAGATTATGCTAATGAAGCGCAGGATATTTAAATCCCTTCTTCATTAGCAATTTCGGTTGGCTACATTTGCATCCCTAGCTCGAACTAGGGAGCAAGTGTAGATGTATCCTTACAGTATATGTTTGTCACATTTTCAAGAGGGCCTAAATTCCTTAGGAGCCCAAGTCCCAAAGAAAGTCAAAAGGACTTTGAAACTATGCGATTTAGGTGTCTTTAAGAAAGTTAGAAGACTAAGCCCTAGGGAGTTATTTTGAAATAACCTCACTCATTTTGAAATAACAAACATAGCGTCCACACTACCAAGCTCATTATTTCAAAATAAGGGGTTGGTTATTTTGAAATAACTCCTGCTTTCCTTGGGAAATAAGCTTATTTCAAAATAGTTATTTCGGGAGTTATTATCTCCAATTTAGTTATTTCCAAATAATTTCTTAGTGAAGACATGCCCTTAGGCATTTTTAAAAGTTATGGTTATTTTATTGTTGTGTCCCAGCCTGCAAATCGTTGGCACGGAGAAACCACACAGAAGCCAATAGACCCTGCAAGACAAGGCCAAAAGCTTGGAAAATAGAAGTAATGTATCTGATAAGTTTATATCATGAGCTCATTTTTCTGAGTGAATCAAATAATTAAATTTATTCCAAAGCCATCTTAAAACTGCATTTCAGCATTCCGAAGTCAGTGCTGAAGCTATCAATATTCATGCCAGGGTGCAAGCTCCTACAGCAGTTTTTCTGGCCAGGATGAACCCAATGCTAGGTGATTACCTATGCAAACTATATAAATGACCAAAAAGCATAGTTACCATATCTGAGTCTTCATTACAAAAATTACACTGAATTGCTGATATAACAGTTCTTAGAAAGCAGTATCCAGAAGCTGACCCTATATAACACTGTGGAAAATTCGTCAATATTAATGTTCATTTTTTAGTCTAACTTCCAAGTTTGACAAATCTTGTTTCATCTGGATTCATTTTTGCTTTGATTTCATGTGGCACTGGAAGGCATTTAGGATGCTAAGCATGAATAGAAAAAAAAACTTCAGGCCTGGATTACATACTTCTTCATCCATTTAGAGTGAGTTTCATGACACATATGTCTTTCTATCTCACAGATGCTACAGTGTCACAGGATAAGGAGGAAACAAACTCTATGCAAGCAATGGCTTCAAAGACTTTGACACATGAAGGACTTTTACTTTTTACACATGAAGGACTTTTAATATAAACTTTGATGTGTTTTATTTCCCCAGCCTAATGGTGCCTGTCAGTGTATCACTTTAAGTACCATAGCTTGGTGTAAGGTACACCAAAGAAAACACTTCCACTCTATATTAGAGGTAAATATAAACATTTAGCACTGGATTTTTAACATAGTAATTCTAAAAAAGTACTTTGATAAACTACTGCTACTATCATTGCATAATGCTGTAATTACTAGTCATTGTTAAGTGAACTCATTTTCACTTCAAAGTGTTAAAAAATCTTGACAAATTATCTTCTAAATGTTCAGGCACCTTTCATGAAATACTGTAAACCTATTTTACTATTGTTCATTTTAATGCAATTTTAACATTAATGTAAATGGACATACAGCTGGCCTTTTTTCAATCTAGAAAACTAAGCAGATGATCCCAGAAATGGGAATGGCAAACATATGCAACTCCGAGAAAACAGCCCACTCATCCTGTGGGGCATGGAAGACATACAGTAGGGCAAAATTCCTACAGTCCTCACTACAGCCACACTCTCATGGAAGCAAATAAGAATTTTGCAAAAGCAGGAACTGCAGGCTATATTTCTGAACTGTTCAGAATATAGTAAATGATTTGCCTAAAATGTTATGTAGAATTTAAAAGTCAGATGTCTTAGAAGGGCATTTAGAAATTTAAAACTTGCCAGCTGTGTGTCTCATTATTCATATATCCACGATACATGTTTTTGGCACAAATATATCAACTGTGAAATGATGCTCCAGAGATGATTTTCTTAATGCAAGCTAAATACATCTGTCCTAATGTTAATTATAGATAGTTATATTTGTGTTGCACAATGAGGAACATGTGATTGACATTATAATAGAAGACAGCCCACACCAATGTGATTCCTATTTTATTTATTTATTTATTTAAAAGCTTGTTGCTATCTAGATTTCTCCAGTGGAGAAGGGACGCTCTCTTGAATCCACCAGTCCTTGAATCCATGAAACTGACAGAGTTCCATGAAAAATAGGGTTGAATCATGATAATTTTACTTAAAGCATTTGCTCCAGTCCAATTACAAATCCCTAGAGGCCTCCAACCCTGATCCAATTTCCCTATTCAAATCTGGAAAACAAGCAGGATTAGGACCACTAAGAGACAAAACAAAAATTGCACCACTCTAAGATGTTCTTTCATTTAATTGTTTAAGCAGTGCATGAAAGAGCAGATACTGCATGTGGAGCCAGCACACCCCTGAAAGGCATGAGAGACTGCAGAGGTACCTCATTCTGCCTCCACATAGAGTTGGAGGGGCATATACCTCTGCTTCCAAGGGTGGTTGGAGGTAAGGTTCGTCCAGACCCTGCACCCTGGAACCCCCCCCCCCAGTCTCGATCCCCCTCCCACCGTCCAATCCCTTCCATTCCAGCCTAGAGCATCCTTCTTCAGCCCAAACCTCTAATCCCCAGCTCTACCTCAGGGTCTACACCCCACAGCCAGATCCCTCATGTGTACCTCACACCTCAATCTCCTGCCTCAGCCTAGAACCCCCTCCTACACCTTGAACCTCTCATTTATAACTCCATCCTAGAACCCACAGCTCCCCGCATACTTGGACTCCTAGCCTCAGCCTAGATCCCCTTCCCATACTTTGCACCCCTCAGTTACATCCCCAGCCTAGAGCTCCTTCCTGCACTCCACACCTCTCATCTCTGGCCCCACCCCAAAGTCTACATCCCCAGCTAGAGCCCTCACCTCTTCTTGTATCCCAAACCACTGCCTCATCATGGAGCCCCCTGGCACACCCTGGAGCCCACACCCAAGCCAGAGAAGTCCTCAGCTCTCCCACTCAAACTCAAACATCTGAGCCAGCCCAGTGAAAATGAGCACGTGACTAAGGGTGGGGAGAGCAAGTGACAGAGGAAAGAGGGACTGAGTGAGCGGGGAAAGAGCCTAGGAGAAGGGGTATGGCAGTGGGAGGACCTCAGAGGAGGGGCAAGACAGGTGGAGCTGGGGTGTTTGGTTTTGTGTGAGTATAAAGTTGGCAACCCTATGTGAATGAGATTCAGTATTGGGTCTTTGAGAGTTGCAGCGCACAACTGGCAGTCCAGGAGAAGGTGAAACTAATGTGTCTTTAAGCCTGATCCTGGGCTGATCCAGGGGCTGTAGAGCCCATTGGTGTAATTCAAACAGCTTGAGGAGGGGGGAGCTATGCTATGGCAGAATCACCAAGCTGTTATAGGCAGCAGCACAGCTCAAGTTCTCCACAATGTTGTAGGTTGCAGCTCTGCCCTCAACATTACTCTCCCACCCTCCCTCAATATACCCTCAATGCCAAGGCTTGTGAGAGGGTCCTCAGAAGGCAGTCTTACAGTCTAGTACTTTACCTGTGCCATGGAAATCATTCTCTGGCTGCATCCAGGGCTTTTGGGAACTCTGGTATGCCACTCTTTTTGCCCTTTTACCCAACGTAAAGAGACAGGTACAAGAGAGATGATTTCATCCCATATTGGGCCCAGAGATGCTGTGGGAGCACAGGATAACCTTAAAAATAAGTAGTGTAATTGTTCTGGTTGTGCAAAATCCTCTAACAGTACTATCAAACTGTTCCTTGTGAATGTTACACTCGCTCCCAGGTTTAGCTTTCAAACTTCAATTTTTGACATTTTCCATTTGACTTTCTTAATAAACCAGCTTTTTCCCACAGATCTGCTTTGTGACATTGATCAAGTCTCATCATTTGCCTATACCTCAGTTCCTCCAGCTCTAAAACAGGGATAATAATATTTCTTTGAGATGTATTCATGAGAAATAGTATGCAAGAGTTAGGTATTTATTATTATTAATTAGCTGACCTTGAATCCTTGCACAAATCCTTGAACCACAGTGGTCAGACTGTAGTGCTACATGCACCAAAGTGAAAAGTACAGTAAAACTCCAATTGTCCGGCATCCAGTGGTCCAGCACGCCTGATAGTCCAGCACCAACTGGAACCTGGAAGTGCTCCAGCCAGCCGGACAATTGGAGCTCCTGTGAGCCCCATGTGCGCTCATGGGCCGGAAAGGGGAAGGGGAGAAAAGAGGAAGGGGATTATATCCCTGTGACAGGTATTCTGGGACCAATGGCGGATATAGAGCAGGGCGAGCAGGGCGGCCGCCCCGGGCCCCATGCTTCAAGAAGCCCCCCGCATGTGCCGTGGTGCCACCACGTATACACGTGACACCACCGCGCATATGCCATGTCAAAGGGGGGGCCCCGCGAAATTGTGCTGCCCTGGGCCCCACAAAATCCTCATCTGCCCCTGGCCGGGACCCACACTGCATCTGGCCGGGGGGCCAGAGGAGATGGGGGGGTGGTTGGCGGGGAACGTCCCAGCGAGGGGAGAACCCTCCACCACTTTGCAGAGAGGCAGGGAAGCCCCGCGCAGCTGCCTGCTACAGGCCATCTGGGACTGCAAGCAGTGGCGGAGGAGAGGGGGCGAAGCGAGGGGTGGCGGTGTGGGACCAACCCGGCAGCACCCCAGCTGCTCTGCTCCGCCACTTTCCCAAGTCTGCCGCCGCTGCTTGCAGCCCCAGCTGGCCTGTCGCCGGCGGCTGTGTGGGGCTTCCCCTGCCTCCTTGCAAAATGGCGGAGGGTTCACCCCTTGCTGCGCCGTTCCCCGCCAACCCGCCCCTCCCCCCACCGTCGCAGTGTGGGTCCCTGCAGATCTGTCACAGCCCCCCGCTGGAGTACCTCCTGATACTCCAGCATATCTGGATAATCCGGCACCCCCTGAGTCCCAAACGTGCTGGATTATCAGAAGTCTACTGTACTAGCTTCAAAGTTCCTGAATTAATAAAAATGGAACCAGAAAAAAGTTTTTACAATTTGTGAAAATAACAATTTTACTGAATTAAAGCATTTAATGCTATCCACAGTTTTCACCTTTTCAGTACTATTTCAATTAGATGTTTTAAAAAAAGTTACATAATCTTACTGTATAAATAGCACATTAATTTAAAATCATTCAGACGAGCGAACTCCCGATCAAAGGTATTTTTCTGTAAGTTTGAAATGGTAGTTTTGGGCTTATTAAAACCCAAGAAACATGCTGCTTTGTGAAACAAGAATTTTTTTTAATGTCAACCTGTTAATTAAAAAAGACAAACCTAATAACAAAGTCTCACAAACAATGAGAAAAAGACAAATAAACACAGTACCAGATTGTCAGCTGGTGTAAATGTGCTAACTATTGAAGTGAATAATGTTACATCAATTTGTACCAAATTGGAATCTGACTCTGAAGCATTGTTATGTGACAAAGTTTAATATGCTCCCATCATGAGAAAACATAAGCAGGACACAAACATCTACCTTAACTAAAGCCAGATACAGTACAGGAGCCCTGAAGTGAGTGACAGATCACCATTGTCAAGCAAGGGTAAGGTAAATACTTTAGGAGAAATACTGCCCTCATTGTCTATTTTTAGCAGTAATAATAAATACCATGATGAAATGACAGGAATAGGAAAAGGCAATACAAAGCTTACGAGGTGAGGCTTTCAAGAATTTAACGCCAGATCTTGCAATAGAGCTGTTAAAACAGGCAAAGAGAAAAATTAATTACAGTAGACTTCACTTCCAGTGACAATTCAGTCTTGTTTATTGGAAATAGCACTTAGGGTGTGTCTACACGGTCAGATAATGTGCTCTACCAGGTGTGGTTCTAAAGCACAGTGACATGTTATGCATTAACTGGGATGCATAGACCCTGCTGATATGCAATAAAGGTTCCCTCATGCACTTTAATATGGCACTCTTTCAAATAGGACTGTATTAAAGTGCATCAGCAGGATTTACATGAACCAATTAATACCCAGCACAGCATGCTTTAGAAATTAGACCCCCAGAGATGGCATTATCCCACTAGGTAGGTAAACCCTTACACTATGCAGTACTGCCTTGCATCCAGCCACTGAGCTATGATAGGAAATGTTAACACACACCTTTAATGATGAAGGTACCCCACCTTCCCAAGTTACTAACCGAAAAATTTTGAAGAGGCACTAGGTGGATTAATTAATTTTTGAAAAACGGGACATATTTTTGCTTTTTCAAAATGGTCCACAAAAATTGCCAGTAGTGCAATTCACATTCAAACAGCATCAGCACAGAGGTTAAAGAAATTTAAAATACAGTGTCATCTTTCCCTATCTGACAGCTTTTCCTTTGTGAACCCAACGTTTTCAGTTGTGTACAGCCCCCCACCAAACCTGTTCTACATGGCAGCTCCAGCTGATTTCAAAACTGCTTTACTTGGATTGATTTTAAAACCAATTAGAGTTTTTGGGGAAATTTCCCCATTGGAGCCAAGTCCCAAATGGCTAGGCTGAGACAAGATGTTTTTTAAATTCTTTGGGGATAAGAGCCTGCTGCTCTTTTTTTTCCCTTCTTAAACACTCTGTGTGTTTGGATGTGACAGAATGTTAGCTCTGGAAAAAGAAGTCCTTTATGTAACTGCACCAATGGTGAGGCTTCCCGTCAGTGCCCTGACAGCTCTTACTTAGATGCCTCACATCTAGGGGTGAGAGTACAGTTCAGTCTTCATGCCTATTCAATCCTCGTTCCTTCTGCTGAGACTGCCAACAAGATTGCTATTTGTAATAGCAATTTCAGTCTTTTATGACTGACGGGGCCCGTATATTTGATCTGATGACACGTAACCCTGCATTGGGATCTGTTAGTATAAAGCACCTTACAGAATCATGACCCTCAGTATGAAAGGCCTGATCCAAATCTGCTGAAGTCAACAGGAGTCTTTCAATTGATTTCAGCGGGCATTAGATGTTAGATCATTGCCATGTTTTGAGCCATTCAGTCCCCATGCCATTGTCTTTTTACACACAACTTTCACTGATTTCAACAACAGGTTTATGCCCAGAGTAATAAAGGACAAAAATCAATTCAGATACCCAATTCTTTCTCAAGGTAATCAGTCTGAGAATATGGGGCTAATTAAGGCTAAATAAAGTTTCAGTTTTGCAAATATAACAATGATACATGCACAGTTGTTTTATGTGGCAGTATTTTTATGGAGAAATATAACTAATCTGCCATTGACACATTAATATAATATTTACATTTTCCTGTGGTCCCATTCATTGTCACTTTTCACAATTTCTGGATTAATATAGTAGCTCCATTAATTTTCCATCTTATGATTCCTATCCAGCGGGTGCTCTGAGAGCTTCACATATTCTAATCAGACATATTTTGACATCTGGTTGTAAAATATGGATGAGTTTTGTCATGTAACTATTAAATGCCCAATTATCCAGTAATATTTATTTATTAAAGCTAGTGCTAGTGATGTCTCAATTTCCTCACTCTCTCAAAAATATTAACGATAATCTGATTGACGTCCTTCTGGAATTTATTTACTTTTATGTTGTCCCATAGGATGTGCTTTGTGGCCTCAATTATGTAAACATTAATACTCACAAATCTATTTTTAATACTTAGGAAACACTCTGATGCTAGAGTGGTGATGACCAAATAGATATATATATCTGAGTCTGGCTGTCACCCATGACACTCTATTCTGTTATACTTTGCATTAACTGCAGTATATTGCACAATGTTGTTAAATCAAGATTAAAGCCCCTCAACATTGAGTTAAGTTATACATTGCCACTAGGGAAGATGCTATATTTGCTGGCCATGAGTCTCTGACCCTATGTTGCCACTTTGTGCTATACAGTTGGAAGAAAGAGTCCCTAAAATTAGTTGCTATGTGGGAAGATTTCTCAGTTGAAGAGGCTCCTCAGCATCTGTAGAGACAGAGTAGTGGTTCCTGCCTATTTCGCAGCATGGCCAGGAAAAGAGGGCAGGGAACTGTTTTCCATTTTAGCAAGCTATCATTTTCATAGATTCATAGATTATAAATCCAGAAGGGACCATTGTGATCCTTTAGTCTGACCTTGTGCATAACAAAGATTATAGGACTTCCATTAAGTAATTCACATCTTTTAAGGAAAATATCATTCTTGCTTTAAAATCTGTGAAGGGTGGAAAATCCAACATAGCACTTGGTAAGTTGTTTCATTCACTGTTAAAAAATTACACCTTCTTTCAAGTCTGAATTTGCCTAGCTTCAACTTCATATCATTGAATCTTGTTCAACCTTTGACTGCTAGATCAAACCATCCTCTCTTATTACATTTCCATTCCCCATGCAGAGGCATAGAGAATGTCATCCAGTCACCCCTTGGCCTTCTCTTTGATAAACTCTTTAAATAGATAGATTGAGCCCATCACTATGAGGTGAGTTTTCCAATCCTTTAATCATTCTCATGGCTCTTCTCTGAACCTCTCCAATGTAGCAAGTATGAACATCAGACCTGGACGTAACAATCCATCACTGGTATCACCAATGAATATTGGCTGCCAGTGTAATGATGTAATCAAATGAGCTATTTGTGATCCTTGGATGTATAAACAGGGAAATATTGAGTAAGCATAGAAAGTTCATTTTATCTTTGTATTTGGCATTCATAGAATCATAGAAGGAAGGAACCTTGAGAGGTCATCAAGTCCAGTCCCCGGCACTCTAGCTGGTGCTTCGCCCCGTCATGACTGCAGTGGACTGGACTTGGGGTTGTGACTTAAATAGCTGCATGGCTTTTGCCGTTTCAGCGGAACACCCTTCCTCATGACCTACTTTGGAGGGCTCAGCAATCCAGTCTTCTCTCATCAGCGCCTGTCTGCTAGAATGAAGGGAAAAGCCTTTATTCTGTTCCTTTTTCTCCAACGCCTTCCTACTTGACTGTGTGAGAGGAGAGCCTTGCCCAGCCATCTCTGCATAGTTTCAGTCTCTTAAAAGTACAGTGTCTGGATTCCTTCCCCAATCACCATTCACTCCTAGGACTCATAGGTCTCTACCTATACCTCTTGGACCCTTTTGAAAACTTAAAGGGTCATGCCAGGTGGAGGGATGGGTGACCATTAGGCATTATTGTCCTCAATAGTAGACTACTCATCACCCTAACATATTATAAATGTGTGTGCTGGAAAGTACAGAGACAGTGGGGAGTGTCACAGAGAAAGAACCAAGGCCTGTTGAAAATCACTGCATAATATGGAGACATGACCAAATTACAAATTCTATTACAGAAATAAGTGAAGGTTTGGACTGTACCTCACTTTGGCTTTAATGGTTTTCTCAGTTAATATCCATTCTAGATTAGATAAGACCACCACACTCTTTTTTGTGTATCACTTAAGACATATCCACTCTGCCACCCAGCCCACAAAGCTAAAAAACAAAAACAAAACAAAAAAACCCCCAACCTTTCTTTATTCCCTATTATCCCTCCAACTGATTACAGCAAAGCTCCTTGGAAAAGATATAAAGAGTCTGAGAAAATATGTAACTAATTTTGGACTACAAAAGCTTTGTCCCAAGCACGCACAATTGTCTATGTCGTAAACTCATCTTATATCAGGTAGATTGAAATCAATTGGATGTGTAAATTCCTTAAATAATAGCAAATGGAACAAATTGAATTTCAAAGAGAAAAAAACGGTGAACCTGAAAAGCAGTGGTACGAAGGTCATCAGCAGAATTAGCAAAAAAGTCTGGCAAAGTTACAGTTAGACAGTCAGTAATACTCTATTGATCAGACTTTCTCAATCAATGATGTTGTGCCTAGATTATTGATGCAAAGGTATTAAGCAAAATTTTATTTCAGCTAACTTGTGGGCTCAGATGTCAACTGAAAGTCATTTCCCTAGTCAATCAAACATACGATAAATCTGAGCAGAGTTAGCTCTTTAACAGCTTGGTATCTATTTTACTTTTGATGTACATAATGAGATTTGAAACTGCAAAATTTAAAGTAAATATTTTAACTTGGAAGTGCAAAAGACTCACCATCGCCGCTGGAAAAATATAGCAAAGAACTGGAAATAAGCAGGGAACAGGAAGGCAAAGGTATTTCCATATGGCCTTGATCTGTGTAACTATCCCCATAAAAAGTTAAAACATAAATCCAAATCTAAGATTAGATTGTAAAGGAGGAGGAGTCTGGAGGATTCATCCTACTCCCTATTAGTCTATATCACAAAGCCCACCACCATCAAATTCATATGAATTTCTACTGAATGAAGTCCCAAGAGTGGAGCAGACTGGCTTATGATAAGCAAAGGGAGAGGTGTATGGAAAGAAATCTACACAACAAACTTACACATCTGTCTGCACAATGTCTGACTTATAATGGGCTGATAAATTTGTTCTGTGAAACAGTCTATCAAGTTCAGTTTATTCAAATAAAATATATCATCTGGGTATGTACATGTATCAAGGAAACCTGATGTCACATTCCATGCCTATCATCATGGAGTTTGAATGTAATGAGACAGGAGTCTTGAAACTTGGGTTTCATTAAAGTCTGATAGTTTACAAACTTGAGTTTAGCATGATCCTGAAGAGGAATCTTTCCAGTCACATCAGTAACAAAATAACAAACTCAGTCATTAACTGGAACACTGATTGAGCAAAGAGATTGTCTGAACCATATTAATGGCTGCTATAAAGTCAAAGGAAGAGATATTTATCTTCTTTCCTTATCCTGAATATATATATCAACCCTCTCCCAAACTGTTAATTAAACTGTTAGAAGAAGGTATTTTTGGATGTATTGTTACCTCATTGAAAGATATAATTAACTTTAATAAACTCAAACCAAATAAAGCAAAACAAAGATCAAAAGTAATCATTTATTTAAGAAAATGCAACAGAATATTACTTTATGCACTACTTTCTTGAAGAAGGACATACAGGTAAATTAATTATATTGGAGAGAATTCTGAAATCTCTAAAAAATTACTTATTGAAAAATAAAATCTTCTTATTACAGAGTAAGAGATAATAGTATTTAATAAGAAAAAAGGAAAAATCAGAACTAAAAGAAAGAGGATACTTCAGAAACCATTTCATAGCTGTCTCTGTTAAGTATAGTAATCCTGTTTAAATATGGTGTATGCACTCTTTCCGTTAGTAAGATAAATTACTAAAGCACTTTTTAGAAAGAAAAATAAATTTATATAAATTCTAGTTAGCATCAATCCTGGTTTATATACTAAAAACCCTGATGTTCTATTCACAGTTTTATCAAACATATTTAAAAGTTCTAGGTACATGAACAATCAACATTTTAACAATTATAAAATAATTAAGTCTCAGAGGGGTAATCGTGTTAGCCTGTATCTGTAAAAATAACAAGAAGTCCTATGGCACAGAAATTACCAGATTAGTTGACTATAAACAAATCCAAATGACAATAATACTAAAAATCTCCTTCTAAAATGAACAAAAAACCAATACTAAGGGTTGGGTTTTGAGAAGGGTTGCCATCTAACTCAACCCTTCAGAAAAAAAACTAGGTAAAAAGGCGTTTGCAGAATATCAATAAGATGAGTAAGCTATGGCTCTGTTTGGTCAGGAAGCTAAGCGATTTTCAGCATTGAGAACCACTCCTTGACAACACCTTACCACCAGTCCCTAGGCATACAAATTGCGGGATAGTTATATCACATCTCCTGTATATCACTTATCTCATCAGATTCCAGCTTTGACAACAGACTGACAATGCCATCTAGATCTCATTAAACAGAAATAGAGAGCTGAATATTCCCATGCTATTGATGCCTCTGTCTGATAAAACAATCGTGCTACCATAGCAAGGATCCTACTCAACTTCTCTTATGCTCTTACTGTTAGTTGAAGCAAAATTCCCCCTCACCTTTCTCAACAGCTAGGCTATTTCTATTCTGGCGGGTTCTTGCGCCAGAAATATGCAAATGAGGCTAAGCGTGGAATATCGCCGAACCTCATTTGCATACCTAATGAGCTGCCATTTTTGTGGAAGAGGCTCTTGTGCCAGAAGGAGCTGTCTACACTGCCCCTTTTTGCGCAAGAAAAACCTTCTTGCGCAATGCCACTATGATGATTATTTTCAGGAATAACGGCATTGTGCAAGAGGGTTTTTCTTGCGCAAGAAAGGGCAGTGTAGACGCTCCTTCTGGCGCAAGAGCCTCTTCTGCAAAATGGCAGCTCACTAGGTATGCACATGAGACTTGGCGATATTCCACGCTTAGCCTCATTTGTATATTTCTGGCACAAGAACCAGCCAGTGTAGACATAGCCCTATAGTGGTACTGGCTCTTCTGTGAGGAAAACTAATTTTTATTTTTGTTTTTTATTTCACCTGTTGGTTTGACATCTCAGCTCCCCTTGATACCATCTGTCTCCCTCTTCTCAATACCCTCCACACTCCATTTAACTGTGACCTTTATTTACTCACACCCTGTTCTAAGCTCTATGGGTATGTCTACACTACCCCGCTAGTTCGAACTAGCGGGGTAATGTAGGCATACCGCACTTGCAAATGAAGCCCGGGATTTGAATTTCCCGGGCTTCATTTGCATAAGCGGGGAGCTGCCATTTTTAAAACCCCGCTGGTTCGAACCCCGTGCAGCGCGGCTACACGGGGCTCGAACTAGGTAGTTCGGACTAGGCTTCCTATTCCGAACTATCGGTACACCTCAGAATAGGAAGGTGGAACGAGGTGTACCGGTAGTTCGGAATAGGAAGCCTAGTCCGAGCTACCTAGTTCGAGCCCCGTGTAGCCGCGCTGCACGGGGTTCGAACCAGCGGGGTTTTAAAAATGGCGGCTCCCCGCTTATGCAAATGAAGCCTGGGAAATTCAAATCCTGGGCTTCATTTGCAAGTGCGGTATGCCTACATTACCCTCCTAGTTCGAACTAGGAGGGTAGTATAGACATACCCTACCTTAGTTTCTCTCTGTTGGCACTTTGGCCACAGTCCTCCATCTGGTCCCTATATTTTCAGTGACTGCTTTCCCTTCTGTTTTGCTGGTTCATTGAGTCCACCACAAAGCATCATATAACCTCAAGGAAGATTTCCTCCTCCTTCCCCCTTCTGGGTCATGGCCTTCACAAGACTCAGACATATCTTGCAGGTGAACAGGCCCATTGTGTGCTGTTGATGCAGATTTTTAAACAAAACTTATAAAAACATGTTCACTGGAGTTTGAAACCCTGGCAAGCAGCTTTCCGGATGTCTAGATACTGTTTCGTCAGCAGTGGCAGCTTCCCCACCACATGATTATCTGCTCATGTCGCCAGCTTTTTTTCAGTGATATTTATATGAATGTTATTCTCTTGGTGTACTCTGCTGAAACATAGAATGAAAATTTAGGAAAAGCCTGCTTTGTATCTGTTTGCGATTAACCCTCATGTTTCCATGTGTGGTATTCCTGTCTGAATTCAGACCATGTATGGAAACCTGATCAGTACTGTAATTACAGCCCATTTGAATCAAGTCAGTCAAATAATGTCAAAAGCAATTATTTTCTTTTCTGGGGGGCACAACATGTTTGGAAATACACAGGAGAAAATGCAGATCTCTACGTGTTATCAGCTCTCACAGTTGACTCAGTCACATGGTATTTCTTGATTCTTATTGAGTTGACATTTTATGGGTATAGTAGGTGGATTAATTAACATTGGTTCAATTGAGGCATGATTAGATTTTTCTTAATACGGAAGATCATTTTTATGTCTGTTATAAATCACCTGTCTAATTTGTCCCACTGTAGGAAAAAGGAAATTGGTTATATTCCAAAAACTACAATGCAGCTGATAAATAAATACTACAAGGTCAATGTTTTCTAACTTAGGTATCTGGGGTTAGACACCTAAATAAAAGTAGCCTGATTTCAGAGGCACCAAAATCAATGTGATGTTTGAGTACTCAGCATCTTTTAAAACCAAAATGTGTGTATGATCTGATTCATTGGACAGGGAAAGTCTTCTATGGATTTCCACATGCCTTGCACCAGGAGCCCTAATTAGGTGCCAAATTTAATATAATTGAGTGTGAATTTTTTTTTATAAATGCTTTTTGTTTCACTGGCAATATAGGGTCTGATACGTTAGACTTCATTGGGATTCTCCGCATGAGAAAATACCTGTCAACCTGAGCAAGGTTTGTAGAATTGAGCCCAGAGTGAATGAGATCAGTTACCCTGATAATCATTCTAGAAAGGTGGTACTGTCCCAAAACAGGATTCAAATGATGTACTGTCCATTCAAATTTTATTCACATAATACAATGCAAGATATTTGTCTGAAGGTCCAATTCACAAAAATAAGCATAAGGCTGATATCTTGTTATCATGATCATACAGGCACATACTCACAACTGCCTTATAAGAATATTGAGATAAGAAAAATTCTTCAGAGTATCAATTTCTATTTGTGCACGTCTTTTTCTAAATTTAGCAACAATTCTCTTAAAGGTAGCGGTATGCACCTATAGAATCTACTATTTGCTATAGGATTCCAGAAATCCTGAAAACAGCATACCACTCGTTGTGGACTGTATTAATTACATGGCCTAACAGCCTTGATCCAATTTGTTTTTACAAAGTTTTGCTTTTTATTAGTTCAGGCTATGGCCTTTTATTACAAAGTTATCTCGTATGACTAATGTAATTGAGATCATGATTAAGAAGTAGTAAAAACAAATCAGATATTCCTCTAGGGTCATCTATTGTTTTCATACACGTGGCCTTTGAAGAAAGGAATGTAGTTAGTGTGTATGAATCAAATCTTGCTACACGGGCAACTACTGTTATTCTATTTCTTGAGATCTCTCAGTGCATAGTGGGGAAAGAGACACTGGCTTATTCTTCTAACTAGGGCAGAACCAACCATCCAGGCAAACAAGGCAGTCGCCTAAAATACCAAACTTTAAGGGTCACCAAATTAGACTGAACTGAATTTTTTTGACTATTAAAAATATATTAATGTTATATTTTATAAACAAAAGTATCAAATATTGTACTTGTGAAACAATGCATTATTTCCATCTTAGAAATTGAGATATACTATTTTTTTCACATTATGGAGTATGGCTGTGTATGTAAATACAGTTAAAGTGTGTCAAGACATAGATTCAAAAGAATGCCACCTGGGTTTGCTTCCTGGATGTACTGTTTGGCAGGTTAGTCATTCTCAGTAGCCCAGTGTTGGCCAGTCATACAGTCAACGGTTGAGTCAGTGTTGCTCATCGCTTAGTGAAAACTGGTTAGTGACCTGCAACAGCTGTTCCGCCACGTTACAATCCGTGACAAATGATATGAGCACATATAGCAGCTTGCTTCAATATTTGGTTCTTCAATGATGTGCATAGTTTGCAAAATAAGACTTCAAAACAGATATTAGAACATTGCTTGAAGCTAGGTTGGGCCTTATAACTTGGAAATTCAAAAGATATTGATGCACTAGATTTGTGCAGCAAACTGAAAGCTATTTCACAACTTCCAAGATGTCTTACACCTCAAGATGCACTGAAGTTTATTTCTGAGCAAAGACTCACAGACAGCTTTCTCAACATCTTCATTGCTCTTCAAATTCTCTTGACTCTTCCAGTTTCTGTTGCTAGTGGGGAACATAGCTTTTCAAAGTTAAAAATTATAAAGACATGCCTTCATCCTTGCTTGCTAAAAGAGAGACTTGTTGGACTGGCAACCATCTCAATAGAACTTGAAATAGCTTTAAAACTTTCTCTTAGACAGCCTATTGTCCAATTTGCAAAAGAAAAGCAAGAACATTTCTAAATGTTTACACAAATGGATGGCTCTGTGGAAAAAGGTTACAAACAGACTTCATTCAGTATCAAAGAATGAGGATTTTCATAGCACCTCAAAAATCAGTTCCTTTGGAAGGAATACAGTTACAAGTTGAAATGCAACTGTTTATAGCGATTAATAAGAACACTTTATTCAAACACTTCAACTCAAAATGGTTAAAATTTTAGTGTCAGCTACTGAGTGTTTTATCCTATACAGTATAATTTTGTTAGGATTATTGAAGAGTAAAAAAAAAATCAATAAAATATTTTTATTCTTACATTGTTCATTTCTAATGACAAGTAAACAAAGGTAAAATTTCATTTTAGACTTCTCATTTTTTGCTATATCTGTGTGGGGCTGGGAGTGTGCCAAAGTTCGCCTAGGGTGCCAAACTCTTGGGCCAGCCGTGCTTCCAAGGTCATGCTTATCTTTCAGACTTCTCACAGCTCTGCTGCTCCCAATCTCTCTACTTTGTCTCTTAGGGAGATGCAAAGGTATAATTTCCAGTTGGTGTAGACGTAGCTATGTTAGGTTTGATTGAACTGGCATGTTAGAAATAAAGAGTAATGGTGGTATGAGTGGTGGTGGTGGGAGCTAGAAGACCAAGTACTTAAAAGTCTCATAGGGGTTTACACATGCAATGGCTAGTTTGTCCCACTGCTCTTGCCATCCTGGCTACACTGCTATTTTTATCATACTGTCTCATTTGTAATGCTAGTATGGGCATATCTACTCCAGCTGGAAATTATCCTTCCAGCTCCTGTGTATAACTATTCTTTGTGCTTCATCTTTTCCCTGTTACTTCACTAATAATGCTAACCTTGTCCATTTCTCTCAAACCATCCTTCCTTGCTGCCCCTTACATATTAGAGGTCCTCCCCCGAACCCTGCTGAAAAGTTCTGTACCATCTCCTACTTCAAATCACTCCTCAAAACCCAACCTTTAATGAGGATAGGACAGGCTGAGGTGCAGCGGGGAGTCACAAGTAGTCAATGTAGATTTATTTTACAACTAGAAGATTTACCCAGGGTTGCTCGGGTCCTTAACTCAATTTTTCTTCATTTAAACCATTGCTTTGGGTTGGGGGTGGGGGTGGGGGTGAGGGATTCAGTATGCAGACTGACATGGGGAGAGAGGACTATCCTAGCCCTCTCTCACTGCAGAAGCTTTGGGGCCAGGGGAAAAATGCCTTCAATATGGGGCAAAGCTAGGGAAGGGGTGCATGTCCCCTGGCTGTAGCAGGTCCAGGTTTGTCTTTTCTCAGTGCTGCCCAGCCAGAGTGAGGAATACAGCAAACTATGGACTTTCTCCTCCCCTCACTCCCTGACAAAGGGGAAAAGTCAGCAATGTTCCTGTAGGGCGGAAAGTGTGTGTGTGGGTGTCCCTAAATGGCACCTGGGGTGCTCAGGTCTGAGGCAGTCTTGGAAGGGGCGCCCCGCCCCCCCCAGCTAGCCCCTTTCACCTGCCTGGTGATTTTGTCTCTTTTCTGTATGGTTTTATGAGAAGCAATCCCATTGCAGGCACATCCAATTTTCCTGGCACAAACAAACCCTGAACTTGGTTTAAGTTGTGGTAAAGGAAGCGGTATACTGAATTTGGTGGTCCTAGCTCTTACCGTTTAGGAGGAGTTCTTTAACAAGCAGACAGACACCTGCACAGACACAAACTCTCAAATATAGTATATTTTACATGCATATTTTAAAATGTGATCTCTATATTCCCATCTAGAAAGTGTATTAACAATTGCATGTATTCACTCTCTCTCACCCAGTGCAGTTTGTTTGTAAACTGTAAGCTCTTCAGATCATAGGCCAATTCCCCTATATGCTTTTGCAGTGCCTAAGGCAACTGGAACCTGATCCTGTTTGAGACCACAGAGTACTACAACAAAAATAAAATATTTTGAAATTGCTTTTGCTCTAGGTAAACCCTATTTCTTTGGCTCCAGGCATTAGATGGCTTTTTTTTTTAGTTTCAATTTACACATCTGATAGTTGTTAGCATTTTAATATATTTTAAAGCTTTTAAAATATCTTTACATTGCAAATTCCAAATAAGATGCTACAGAGAGCCATTTTACTACCTTCAGTACACCCACACATTCCCCAAAACACGCGCAGACAGAACAAAGGTGTTATTCCATGGCCTGTAGGGTCAAGCCTTCCAGCCTAAGCACTTTGAAAAATGCAGCTTTTGGAGTCTAGAGTGATAAAAGTGTTTGCTTATTTTAAAAAAACTTTTCAAGGAGAAAAGTTCATCTGCAAAAAATTTTTGGTTTGTGGATATGATGTGGTAAAAATTATCGTGTCATATGGTAACCATATGTCCCTCATTAAAGCCATGCATTGACAGGCTGCTGTAGTCATGGACTGCCCATTAAGACTTCTTTAGGCAATGATAAATAATCTATTCTATTGCTGAAAGTCTTGCAGTGAAAATTTAGTGTCTATGATATTGAGGTCCAGAATAATAAATACCTGGCGCACTATCGATGCTATGTAATATTATATGCAAATATTTATCACAGCTTTGATAAACTGCTTGAAGCATTTTTAAACCTATATTTCTGTAGTTTGTATAGGGAACTAGGTGTGAACAGCATTCACTGAATCACTGAAAGGCTACGTCTACACTGGCCACAATTTCCGGAAAAGCCATGCAAATCAGGTAAGTCAGGATAGGGAAATCCGCGGGGGATTTAAATATCTCCCGCGGATTTAAATAAACATGTCCGCTGCTTTTTTTCCAGCTTGGGGAAAAGCCAGAAAAAAAGCGTCTAGACTGGCGCGATCCTCCGGAATAAAGCCCTTTTCTGGAGGATCTCTTATTCCTACTTCAAAGTTTTCCTACTTCAAAGTAGGAATAAGAGATCCTCCGGAAAAGGGCTTTATTCCAGAGGATCACGCCAGTCTAGACGCTTTTTTTCCGGCTTTTCCCCAAGCTGGAAAAAAAGCGGCGGACATGTTTATTTAAATCCGTGGGGGATATTTAAATCCCCCGCGGATTTCCCTATCCTGACTTACCTGATTTGCATGGCTTTTCCGAAAATTGTGGCCAGTGTAGACGTAGCCAAAGTGTATGTGTATACTTTACCACACCCATAGTTAGAAATATTTGGCACTGTTTTTTAATCATTAACCAAGCTGCATTTTCCTGAGAGAATGAATTTCTTTTTTTCCCCCTAAAGCTTCAATTAACTAAAGGGAAATTGGGAAAACAGCAGCAACTGCCAGAAGATAATTTCATATTACATTGTCATTTATTAATGGTAGAAGAAGGTTATTAGCAAGATTATTCATCTGAATATCCTGAATATTAAACGTAAAGTTATGAAGGGCTATGACTCTTGCACAGAATCAGCACAGACGCACTTAAAGACACTAAATCTGACACAAAAATGGATAATGCTATTTCTTTAAGAACAAACAATAAATATATTAATTGAAATGTACAACCTGTCCCTCTAAGAATATTTACAGATTATAACAACTGGGGACTGATTTACCTAACTTCCAGACTACATTTCCCTAATGTTCTACCTGTCAAGGAAATCTTATGCAATGGTTAAGACTGTTGAGCTTGCTCTTAAATACTTGGGGTACAATTTGGAAATGGGAAGCGATGTGCCCAAAAGGGCTTATCCTGCAGCATATCTAATATCCTTCTAAAGGGTCATAAAGTATTTAGGCAATATGTGGTTACTATGTTTTAATGTTAAGAATTTTAAAGCACAGAAATTCTCCAGGTCACCTTTATCTGGATAAGGAAAGATCATGTCCAGTATTTAGTATTTATGGAAGTAAAAAGAGGCCAAAAGGGGCATACTACACTAGGACATTCTGCAAATATGTAGCAAGGTTCTGACATTATTTTCAGTTTTGTTACAAGCTTTCCCTTATGGGCAGACTGCAATTCTGGTATTAAAAAATGCATAACAATAAAATATAACACCATTTCCTTATTGTTAGTATTTATGTAAAACTATTAAAACCATTCAAAATATTAATATCTTTTCCTATCTAGCAATAAACACTGTGCTGCAGATGACAACATTGCACTGCTTTTTATAAAGGAAAATAGCTTTACCCACACTTTGCAGTGACCAAATGTGCATAGTTATACAACAAAGCTCTCTTTTCCCTCCCCCAATAATACAGAAATTCAAAATAAAAAAATTCAAAAGCTCTCTTCAAAATCTTCTGCAAAATGCATAAACAGTTTTTAAATGTGTGAAATATAGATCTAAAATAGATCCAAAATATCAATTTAGCAAGTCTGACAGGTATCTTTATAAATTAATATCTTTTAAATAATCCTAATATTTCCTAAGTTTTGTACATAGGTTATCAGCAGTGAAAATGTTATGCTCTGGTAAGTAACATGGAACACAAAACATGGCATTGTAACTTCAAAGCTCTGTGAAACAAGTATTTGCACATTGTTTTCTTTTACTTATAAGCTATTCTAGTGTTTGTTATACCTGAATACCCTGTCTAAAAGATACAGGGATAGGTTAGGGAGATAAGAGTACACTTATGCTACCAAAGATAAACAAACAAATATGGCAGATATTTTCTTATCTCTAAGTTTCATTTTGCAACGTTATCCAACTTTAATATTGACCATATTGTCAATCATTGCACAAAATAATGATTATGTTATATCAGTGTATAGTCAGTGACTCCAAGAGGTTAAACCTAGTATATTTGAGAAAAAATACATGTATTTTTATGTAGCAGGATTTTAAGGAACATCATGTAGCAGTATCATGGCTAGACCTATTAACACACTCTATTGATTTTAAGAACACCTCAGTGCTTCACTAGGTTGATATAAATAAAGGAATTAAGACATGGCTTCCATAGTTTTTTTCAGATAAAGGAACAACAAGAAGTTCAGTTTAAGGGTTAAAGTTCAATTCAGATGCTTTACTAATTGGTATTATACATGAAGTAAGCTGGTTTAGTGCTGATATAAAAGAGAGAAACCTCTGGCTTTATTTCAGCTATAGTTAAACTTATGATTTAAAGGCAAATTCTGCCTTCAGATTTAAGCACTCAACCCTCACCTAACTCATGAGGGCAGAATTTGAATCATAAGTGTTAAGAGAGTCACAAGAAAATTCTGAATAGTTTCCAAACCATATTCTCAGTATGGACAAGGCAAGTACTTTCTAGTATCTTTCTATTTTCCAAGTTGCAGTAAAGCACAGTCTCTAATCTAGCAGACTTATAGTGCAGCTGTTGTCAGGAAAATTATTGATTTTCTCCCCTCACCCCGCCCCCGATTGCAAAGGATCATTTAAGGAAAATTGAACTTTTCTGTATCTATGTTCAAGTCTGTGCCCTTTGTCTGAATCCAGCTGTATTTCATGCAAGATGAGACCATGCAATGTGCTGAGCTGTCAGCTCATCATCAATATGATGTGATATTCATCTCCATAATAACATACTGGGTCTGACCAAAGATCCATCTGGTCACATATCCTGTCTTCCAACAGTGGGCATTGCCAGATGCTTCAGAGGGAATGAACAGAACTTATAGTCAACAAGTTATCCATCCCCTGTCACCTGTTCCCAGCTTCTGGCAAACACACATGCCCATCCTGATTGAGATTTCAACTCATCCTACATGTCTGGAAGTTGACATAACCTGTAATATCAGCAAAGTGGAAGCCCACAGTTATGAATATGAAAAAAAACTTTGCTATCTAAACTCCTTTCACATTTTCTTTTCTGAACTTTGTTTTCCAGTTCTAACTTGTCATCAAAACAGGATGGGAAATATCTTAATATCCCTAGAATCACAAACTGCTCCATGGGACTCCCAAGCACTGTTCTCAGTTAGATATGCTTCTTTATGACATGATCACATTTATAGCAAGCAATCAAAATAAAGTTTAATTCAGTAACATATATACCGATGCTTTAATAGAGCCAGTTTCACAAAGCTGAAAATAGTTAAACAAATCAGTTTTGAGGAAAATTTAATCAGGAACCATTTAAGAATACCTTGCTAGACACCAAAAAGCCACAACCCTGAACTAAGAAGGAAACCTACATTGGTTAAAATAATAACCTGGTTTAGAGGAGAAGTGGAGGCAGCTATTAAAAACAAGAAGATAGATAGAATCCCAACAATGATATTGGTCTATTACCAGATGGAAATGATTGAATTATCAGTAGTAATGCTGAAAAGTCAGACATGTTTAATAAATTTGTCTGCTCTGGGGGAAATTTCAGATAAAACAGACTCACTATATGATAATGATAACACTCTTTCCATTCTGCTTGCAGAGGATGTTAAACATAAGCTTTTGAAGTTAGATATTTTTAAATCAGCAGGCCCAGAGAACTCTCATCCAAGAGTTTTAAAAGAGCCGGTTGAGGAGCTCACTGGACTATTAATGCTGATTTTCAATAAGTATTGAGTCACTGGGGAATATCCATAAAACTAGAATAAAGTATTGTGTCAATTTTAAAAGGGAAAATGGGTAATAATACACCTGTCAGTATGACATCAATCCCAGAGAAAATAATGGAGCAGCAGATACAGGACTCAATAAAGAATTAAAGCAGGGTAATGTAATTAATGTCAATCAGTATGTGTTTATAGAAAATAGATCTTGTTAAATTAACTTGATATGTTTTTTATGAGATTACAAGTTTTGTTGATAAAGGTAATAGTGTTGACATAATAGATTTAGACTTCTGTAAGGCATTTGACTTGGTACCATATGACATTGTAATTAAAAAAGCTAGAATGATCTAAAATTAACATGGCACATGTTAAATGGATTAAAAGCTGGCTCCAAATGTAATTATAAATGGGGAAGCATCATCAGAATAGGCCTGTTTCCAGTGAGGTCCCAGAGGGATCAGTTCTTGTCCTATACTATTTAACATTTTTATCAATGACCTGAAAGAAAACATAAAATCATAGTTGATAAAGTTTGCAGATGACACAAAAATTGGGGGTGGTGGTTAATAATGAAAAGGACAGGTTACTGATTCACAGTGATCTGGATCACTTGGGCTCAAACAAATCATATGTTTTAATAGAGCAAAATGGAAATCCATACATCTAGAGACAAAGACTGTAGATCATATTTACAGGATGGGGGATTTCATCCTTGGAAGTCCTAAGTCTGAAAATGATTTGGAAGTCATGGTGGATAATCATCTGAACATAAACTTCTAATGTGACACTGTAGTCAAAAAAGCTAATGTGATCCTGGGATGTATAAACAAGGGAATCTTGAGTTGGTGTAGCAAGGTTATTTTACGGCTACATTTGGCACTGATGTGACCACTGATAGAACATTGTGCCCAGTTCTAGTGCCAAAAATTCAAGAAGGATGTTGACAAAGTGGAGAGGTTCACAGAAGAGTCATGAGAATGATAAAATGTTTTGAAAACATGCCTGATACTAATAAACTAAATAGACTGAGCTCTTTGAGTATAACAATAAGTTACTGTAGTGACTTCATTGGAATATATAAGTATCTGCAACAACAAATCTTTAATAATGGGCTCTCAACATTTAGGTTGAAAAACAAAAGTTCATTTTTGTAAGTGAATCTCCTGATTAGTTAGGGCCTGAATCATGATTTTTGAATGCGTGGGTTTGGCAATACAGCAAACCAAAAGGTAAAATGAATAAATAAAAAACAAATTATTTTTATGGTTTTTTTTTACCCAGAACAATAACTTTGAAAGATCCCAAATGGAAACATTTAGGGTCAGGTTGCAAATAAATAGACAGGTTTAGATATTTCTTTCAGTTCAGTAGCAAGTTTCATTTTATGAGCAGACTAAGTCCTGGTATTATTAAAAATGCATAGCAATAAGACATACAAACAGTTTCTTAATGCTAGCATTTATGTAAAGCCATTTACATCATTCAGAATATTAATCTCCTTTCCTACTAGCAATTAATGCTGTGCTTTTGACAACAATATGTACTATGTTCACAGGAAAACAGCATTGTCCACATTGCACATTGACCTACTGTACTTAATTACACAACACAGCTTTCTGTTTCTCCAAAGTCACAGGAATATATTATATAATATAATGTAACTGCTTAGGTAAGCTTAATTAGGCTCCAGCGCCTCCCTTCTTTGAATAATTCCAATCCTTTATGCTAATTCAGAAGACTCAAAGCTCATGGTTCTGATATATAACTACACATTTAACTTGGGCTTGGGTGAGTCACTTCAAAAAAATAGTATCTTCCAGACTTTCAAACAAACTTGAACAGAATCTTTTTGTTGAGATCTGAACATCTTTTGGTCAGATACATCACTTTGGGTATGTCTAGACTGCATCCCTCTGTTTTCCCCAAGCAAGGAAAACAACAAATCCTGATGGATTATCTAAACTTTTTCTTAGTTACTCACTGTTACAAAGTCTGTTTTTGGAGAGAGAAGTGTCTTCCATCTCCCTCAATGAGTGGGAGAAACTGCTCTGAATCTCCAATAAAGAAGAGAGAGAAAAACCCCTCCTTTCCAGTTTGAAATTCCTACCTGCATTGTTATTGGCTGATCACCAGAAATCCTGGCTAGGGACAGGAGACAGTCACCAGGTACTGGTCAGCACTCCTGATTATGACAAGGCCTTTCTCTTAAAGGAATATCTCCACCTACTGGAGTCTTTACCTAGCCATTTTGGCCTCCTGCCATGGCTTAGTTTCCATCTATTCCCCATCCTTTCCCTTTGCTGTGTTTCTTTCCAATTCAATTCACATGTCCTCTGGTGCAATTCATGGAGCCTAGACATTGTCTTTTACCAGCATTGCTTTATCAAGATCCAATCTCTTTTCTTGTATACCTCCCTCCCGGAGCAGGGTATGATGTTCCTGTTGCACACTCTGCTCACTTTTATGTTCTTCCGAATGATATTTCTACTATGCTGAGTGGCAGAATGATGTCATATGATTAGGGCTAATTGACACGTCTCAATATTGAGGAAAATGGCAAGAATATTTCAAGAAACAAAGTGGATAAAGTAATTTTTTTTTCACTGGAATGAACTCACATAGAAATGATAAAAGACAAAACACCCTATCACCCGTAGGCATACAGTTTTCAGAAAATGATAACTCCGTATCTGACCTCTCAGTCCTCATCCTCAGAGGAAACCCGGGCGCTTAAATTCATATCTATGCTAGACACTAAAAATCATGGTCTTAATAAAAGACAGTAGATGTATAGCTTATTACAACAATCTGTAACCCACCACTCCCTCCCTTTTTTGTCTTCTGACTGGAAAGGTGTTAACAGCCCACTTCACCTTGAATAGTCTCCTAGAATGTGTGTTAACTACTTACGTTAACAAAATCTGTTCCACTTCATATTTAGTTAAGAAGTTCTGGGGGCATAGTTACAGTACAAATTTATGTTGGCACAGCTGCACCAATACAGCTGTGCTCTTTAGAGTACCTGAGTGGAGATGCTCTAAACCTACAAGAGAAGGATGTCCCACTGGTTTAAAAATTCCAGTTCCATTAGAGGCAGCTCTCCTGCTGATATATCACTGTCTACATGGGGATTTAAAGTTGGTATAACTATGTTGGTCAGGAATGTGATGTAGTTATACCAAAATATGTATGTAGTGTAGATCAAGCCTGAGTACCTTTCCTAGACTTGTTGAAGAGCTCTCTGAAGCTGGAAAGTTTGTCTCTTTCACCAATCGAATTTGGTTCCATTGAAGATCCCTTGTATCTCTCATAATCTTGGACCAAAATGGCTAGAACAACACAGCAAACAAGAATTTTTCATCAGATTTTTTGTGAAAATATTTTGCTATTTTTTGATCCTCTCTAAATGTGACTTTGACTCCAGTGAAACAGACTCTAGACATTTCAATAAGAAACAGTTTCCAATACATGCTCAAGAAAAACTTCAAGTTCTACTCTCTGGGGGTATGTCTACACTACCCTCCTACTTCGAACTAGGAGGGTAATGTAGGCATACCGCACTTGCAAATGAAGCCTGGGATTTGAATTTCCCGGGCTTCATTTGCATAAGCGGGGAATAGGAAGGTGGAACGAGGTGTACTGGTAGTTCGGAATAGGAAGCCTAGTCCGAACTACCTAGTTCGAGCCCCGTGTAGCCGCGCTGCACGGGGTTCGAACCAGTAGGGTTTTAAAAATGGCGGCTCCCCGCTTATGCAAATGAATCCCTGGAAATTCAAATCCCGGGCTTCATTTGCAAGTGCGGTATGCCTACATTACCCCGCTAGTTCAAACTAGCGGGGTAGTGTAGACATACCCTGGAAGATGATCCATCCCTTCTTTTCTTACAAACTATTTTGTGTCTGGAACTATTTGTGGGAGGTCTCCATTGGGGGTGAATAATAGAGCCCTTCATATCCCCACTAATATTGATAGCCAGATTCAAAATCAAAGTGAACAGTATCTTACTCTAGGAATATCACTAAAGTCAAGAGGATTTAATGAACAATCTTCTATTCAGTGTATTATAATACTGCAGTTATGTAAGTGTTTATCATGTACTAAGGAACTATTCAGTGTGAGTAAAGGTTACAGTATTACAGTCTGGAAGAAAGGTTAGATTCTTGTGCCTTTGTTCCTATTAAATAATAGCTTAACTCTACAATTAGTCCCAATGAAGTCAACTGGATTATTATCTTATTGAAATCAGAGGAGAAACTTAAGGGTGTAACATACTTCTCAACATGAGTAACGATGACAGAATAGGTCCTATGGGAACTGCAGAGCTAAAGAATGGCACATTCAGTCAAAATATTCCACTCGCAGCTTTTAAGTGTTTTTTTCTCTTCTGTTTATGTTTTAAAGTCCCTCACAAACAAGGGAAACTCAATATATTTAAAATGTTATCAAGTGTATCATGTAAACAAATTGAAGAAACAAAGAAAAAATCAGGGCTGACCCTACCAATACATAAAATATGCAGCTGTGTGGCACACACAACATTTGGAGCACCAAATTGCCCCAAATTTATGGTTCCCTATGCAGCTGTGTACTGCGTATGGCACATACCAATACTTGGATTCTATAGGGTTCCAGCAGAAGACATGCAGCAGCACTGACTCTGGTGGCCATCCCCATCTACCAGCTAAGCCCCATGCACTATTCACCAGCTCTTTTCCCTTCCCCTTCTGGTGGAAGAGGAAATGCAACTTGTCTCATTTCCACCTGTGCCTCCTGCCTGCTCACTTCTCTCACTGACATCTGCTCCCCTGTCAGGTCAACTTCCCTTATCTGCTCCTCCCTCTTCCATAGCTCTGGGCCTGCCCTCCTACCTCTGCATCCCTACAGCCCCTTGAGTACAGCTTCTCACCTAACAAGATAATCTCAAATATACATGGAAGAAAAACACCCTTTTCTGAGCCATATTCTAACCCTAATTATTCTGCATTTATTGGTATATGTCTGGGAATTTGTATTTGAATTAGCTTGCTTGCTAATTTCCCCTTGAGCCAAATTCTGCGATTTGGTGTCTGTGTACACATGGGGATAACTATGTGGGACAAGGAGTGAGAAAAGAGGAAAAAGAAATAGATAACCACCAACTGCATGAGTTAAAAAAATCAAATTTTTCAATGCCAATTATATGTGTTATATTTTAAGATTACATCCTGTCCTGTTGCCACCACTTTTTCCTACCTTGGACCTTAACACTCATCATTCAAATATTCTTTAAAAAAGCATTTCATCCATTGTCCTACAATATTTGGTTTCCATAGGAAAAATGCAGCAGAAATTAAACTGTAGCCAAGTAGAATTAAGCGGGTTGCATCTAATTACTAGGAAGGGATATTGGGAAAATTAGTCACCACTGGATTCAAGCAATCCTTGTGCACTTATACCTCATCTCAGCAAAGTGCTTAAGCACATATATAACTGTAAAGATCTGAGTAGCCTAAATGACAATAGGATGATCCATATGCTTAATGATAGCAATGTTTTTCAGTACTTCACTGGAAAGTGAAACAAAACTGGGTTACATTTTTTTAAAAATCTCCATTTGATACTTAATTTTATATCTAGGGTTTTGTGTCTGCAGTTCACTGTGTATGTGTGTGTGGGGGGGGGGAAGCGGGAGGGGACATTGCAAGCATAGCTGATACAAGCTAAACTTCTAACTGCATCATTTGCAAACACAATTATGTAAGAAGATGTGTAAATTCTGTTGCCCTGAGTGCAATGTTATGAGTATAAATTAAAGGCAGTTTTCAAACATCTGGCCTTTAAAAATCTAAGGTAACTGTTCAGCCTTTGTCATCATAGAAGATGCAGAATAGGTTACTGCTCAAAACTAGATGGGTAACGATTCCCCATAACAAATGGTTTATTTAACATTAAAAGTCAAATTATCATACAAACACTGCACATTTTACTTAAAATATTATTAATGTGGAATTTGGAGGAGCTTAAGTTACAACCGCTGTTTTCAGATACTTCAGCCAATACCTTTTATCAGCAGGAGTGACATGCAGTGCTGATGTACAAAATCTACAGATGTTATATAACCTTCCAGTTCAGATTGGACAAGATAACTTGGAAGCTTGCTAGTTCAAAGTACCCCTTTCTTTTTCTCTTTTGATTTCTTTCTCTCTGTTTCATACACAATGGGACTCTGGCAAAAGTTCAAATGTTCATCTAGAAAAGCTTGCCAATTTTTATTTCTTTCTTAATCCACCTACTTTGCTGCCCATATTTTTACTAAATACAAACTATTCTGTGCAACTTGTGCCAGGAGCAAAATAGCCATGGTGTAACTCCTCCATAATGTCACAATTTAAAATCGTGACTCAGGCCACAGTCTATGGCTGCAGTCTTCAGACTGAATCAGAACCCCAGAGTGGAGTCTCCCGGGCTGGCATCAAACTTGATGGGACCTGAGACCAAAGCTGAAGCCAGAATCTCCCTGCCTTAGGCCAATCCTGAACCCCACTGCTCAGGTCTCAGCCTTTTTCCCACCTTGGGTGGCAGTGCCTAGTGGGGTGAATCTTTGGTTGTCCCCCAACTCCTTCGAAGCCATGTAGTATTTTTTGTTGTCTGAAGGTGGCTGCTGTACAATGAAGTTTGAGAACTCCTTCTCTACAGGAACAGTACATTATGTTCAGTTATTTCTTCTACCCTTGACACAGGCATGGGAATCAGACATTAGAGCTTCTATTCCATATAGTTTTACTGAGATGCTTTCCCTATATAATATCTATTTGACTTAAATTTTAAGGATATTTCATTCATGATCTGAAAAATTCCTCCCCCTACCCAGCTAAAGTTAGGTCAGAGCATAAACAACAAGTCAGGTATTTACCTAGAGTGTAAATCTTACTATATATTTTAGAAATGTGTGTCTTCCTGTCTGTGAATCTGTTTGTTCAAGAACTTCTCCGATGTGGTAAGAACTAGGACCACCAAATTTCATATGCCACTTCCTCTTATCACAGGCAAGGTCAGGACAATGGGATGTGTGTGGAATCTGATTGTTACTCATAAAATGGAAAAGAAGTGGTCTGGTAGGAAGGGTGATTGTATTGCAGAATGACCCAGGGAGGGGGCAGCAAGGGGCCAGAGATGGGGACCAGGACAGGGTAAGGGGTGGATAATCTACTACGTATTTCAAAGCGTTTGTCTGTCTGTGTATCTGATATGCACCTCTCCCACATTTATGCATGCAACAGCTGCAGTGGCCATGAACAGAAGCTTCTCACCTGGCCCCAAGCTGCTGTGGTGAGAGAGGATTGGGGTTAGAATAGTCATCTCTCCTTGAGGCAGCCTGTATACTGAACCCCACATCTCCAACCCTACCTGCAAACAATGCTTTAAATGAAGATATACACAAGTTATTTGAGTTAAGGGCCTGGGCAATGCCAGGAAAATAAAATTTGAAAGTTTCTACTCTGGCTAATGAATCTTCTTCCACAATAAATTCCCCATGCAGAACAATAAAGAAATTAAAAAAATCCTTAGATTTACTAAATCTACAGGCAAGCATGCATGCAAGCATGAAAGCATGCATGCATTGTGTCTCTATTATACATTTCCAGAGTCAGAGACTAGACTTTTTCATCTTCTGAGTGTAGTGTTAATGTATAAGGAAACCATTAAAGTCCCATAATTTAAGAATAACTGCCTCATGTGTCTACATAATGCTTCAAAGCTATTTTTAAGCCATTTAAGCTTTTTTATTCAATTTGCACTAAATATCTACCAAGAGATTATATTTTAGAATTTAGAGCAATATTTAAAATGATATCCTATATTCAACTTTAAATAAATTTTAGGAAAAAATGTCTCATGACACACAGAACACAATTTCCCTCCCCCAAGCATCTACAGAGCAAATGGAAGCTTTAAGTTCCTATGCGGTTAACTTTTACAAGGATACAACCTGCATGAAAATGAGAGCTATCACATGCTGGACATGACTGCTTGCTTTAAAAAGTTAAAGATATTGTGGCAAATCTGGGCTAAGCCTCATGGGTACTGCACTTCCTGGCAGGTCTTCCTGTGTGCCTCTGAGGTTCACAGTGTCCCTAATGCTGCCAAGAAGGTGAGGGTATCCCACTACTAAAGCCCTTTTCATCATTGGCCAATCCAGTGTCCTTTTTCCATTCCTTACCGGCCTCTCCAGCCAGGGGAGGGTTGGGAGGAATCTGGTCCCACCCACTTGCTCCGGGTTCCAGCCCAGGTCCCTATGGGTGGGGGACAGTCCCAAACGGGCTGTGAAGCTTGGTCCTCACCTCCCTGAGCAGCAGCCCCTCCCTGGGCCACTTCTTCAACCCTTCCTGCGGTACCTCCCCCCGATGCTGTGGAGCAAGCCTTAACACTGTTACCCGGAGAGCTGGGGTAAACAATTGCTGTGCTGTGGGCTATGCAATTGTTTACCCCAGCTCTCCAGGTAATAGTTTGGCGACCGCAGCAGGACCTGGTGAGAAACAGCTTTGGTTTCTGCCAGGCCCTAGGCCCACTCCCACTTATAGGAGTGTAGCCGGAGACAAACATCAGCAACAGTAAGCAACAAGATACGGTCCAGTGACTCGGGGTGGGCATCTTCCCCGGGTCCCTATTCCTTTTCTTCTGTCTGAGAGTGATATCAGGAGTAGCAGAGTGGGACCCGATTCACCATACGGCAGCAGGCTCCCAACCTGGCTGGCCAAGGGCTAGGCCCAATCCCCGGGTGCAGTTGGCTGAAGTAGTCCGCGGACCTACTTTCGGGTTTTAAACCCCTTCGCCGCTTGCCGCTTTTCGGGCGAAGCAATATAACAGCTCCTCTGTCATTGTAGCGTTTATTGTTGGGTGTTTTTGTGTACCGGTTTTCTAGCAAGACACCTCCAGCAGGCTTTGAGCAGTCAAGCCTTGCTATAACAAGGTGCCTTGGTTTTCTTTACTGGAGGCTGGGTAAGCAGCCTTTTACAGCAATGGCAGCACCGCAGCTTTTCGGCACCGAGGGATGGAAACTGGCATACAATAAATTGTCTGTTGAATATGCTGTAAATAGTTATGGAAAGGGAGCTAATCCCTGGGTGGATGGGTCCTTTAAAGAGGAGGATTCATTGGAAAAGTTTACTAACCTATGGGAGAAGTATATGGGAGCAAAACCTCAGCCTAAACGTAAATACCAAAAGCGGGCACTGCTGTATGGGCTAGCAATGACAAGCAAAGAGCTTGCCTCACAGCTTAAAGAGCTAAAAGCCCGATATAATGAAAAGGAAAATCATCTAGTGGAGGCAGAGAATGCATTAGCAAAGGAGGTATCAGAATTAGAGTTTAAGGACTCCCAGGTTCAAGGTTTAACAGTTAAAAATTCTGGTTTAGAAAGTAAATTGATGGAATTGGAAGAAAAGAAAAGTAAATTGGAAGGAACCATACTAGAGCAGAATGAACAGCTTACAGATAATCAAGCAGTTATTAGACAGCTTCTAAAGGAGGCTAGTAGCTCCAAGGTTGCTGGGGACCATTCACAGTGCCAGATGGAGGCTGCTAAGTTAAAACAACAGTTATGGATGGCTAAAGGAGTGGTAGCAGCAATCCAACCTAAATACCATCAGCTGGATTGGCTGGGAGACTGTGAGGCGGAGTCTTGTTTTCCTTCTGCTCCCCCTCCACAGTATCAAAGAGGGGAGGACTGTAAGGAGTTAGCAATTATGGCTCCTATTACCACAACTAGGGTGCAGTATCCTGGACAACCAGGCCCTGTTATAAAACAGGAACAGCGAGTGTTAACTCCAGAACAAGCTCGTGCTCTTGGAGGGTATGTCTACACTACCCCGCTAGTTCGAACTAGCGGGCTAATGTAGGCATACCGCACTTGCAAATGAAGCCCGGGATTTGAATTTCCCGGGCTTCATTTGCATAAGCGGGGCGCCGCCATTTTAAAAACCCCGCTGTTTCGAACCCCGTGCAGCGCGGCTACACGGGGCACGAACTAGGTAGTTCGAACTAGGCTTCCTAGTTCGAACTACCGTTACTCCTCATTCCATGGAATATTTACCTCATTCCATGGAATGAGGAGTAACGGTAGTTCGAACTAGGAAACCTAGTTCGTGCCCTGTGTAGCCGCGCTGCACGGGGTTTGAAACAGCGGGGTTTTAAAAATGGCGGCGCCCCGCTTATGCAAATGAAGCCCGGGAAATTCAAATCCCGGGCTTCATTTGCAAGTGCGGTATGCCTACATTACCCTCCTAGTTCGAACTAGGAGGGTAGTGTAGACATACCCGGAAGGACTATAGGGCCATGTAACAGGGAAAAGGTAGTAGACTGGATTGCCAGAGTGTGTGCTACCCCGAATCTGAGCCCAGAGGACATTGTTGTTTTTTTAAAAGAATGCATGCCAGTTGAGGACTATTTGGCATTGCCTTATACAGTGGTTGGTTATCCTAATATAGACCCTAAAGAATTGTATACAGCTGTATACAAGGTTTATTTCCCTCAGGAGGATCTCATGGGAAAAGCTTATTCAGACACCCAAAAGACAGGAGAAAAACCTGATTCCTATATTATAAGGAAAAAGACCTTATTTTGGTTATCTAACCCACAGAGTGGTCAGGGGGGTGGCGTCTGGTGTGACACTCCTCAATTTCGGCGGATGTGTTATCAAGGTCTACTCCCTAGTTTAAAACTGGCATTGGGGGCATATGATCATACCAACACCCCACTGTCTCTCTTAGAAGATCAGATAAGAGAAATTTATAACTTGCATTAGTTAGCAGGAACAGAAGTTAAAAAGGTATCTGCCCTGCAAGGAGGGGTTCCATCTGAAAAGCAAGAGAAAAGAAATTTTGAGAAACCATCTCGTGTGTTGTGGGGAAAAAGAGATGAAATTTTTGTAACCAGGAAAGTTTTGGCACAGAGGCTTTCAAAATATTTACCTTGGGATAAGGTAAAAGCCCTAAATACTGATTCCATCTTTAATGAGCTAGTATACTAGGAGGGGAAGACCAAAGCAGATGCGAAGGCAAATAACGAGATGTCATCTTGTGCGGCTGTTACGGGATGTACTACGCCATCTTGCTGTACAGAAACGCCATCTTGGAATGTACAAGGAGGCAGCCATCTTGAAGAGCGTGGGAACCCTGACTGTGGGAACCAGGAAGTTCAACATTGAAGGTGCCAAGCTTCCCAGCCCCATGGAATGGAACGGATTATTCCAATTACATTTGATCTCTATGGAAGACCAACAGTGGATATCATCTACAAAGGGAAGTTTGGGTGTTTTCAACAATGAGCATTGGTGGATACAGGGGCTTCCACCAGTCTCATATGCACGAAGCAACTACCTAACCTGAAGAATATACCGGTGGATTACATCCAGACGTTACAATCATATAATGGCAAGACGTCTTTGGTACCATTCATCACTGGAGTTGTTTGTCAACTGGGACCATTACAAATTATTAATGCTATTGGAATACAAGAACTGGACTGCATGGGAATCATGGGCATAGATTTAATACAAAAATTTGGATTAGTTGTGGACTTACCCAATCATTGTATGTACAGAACTAGTGAAATCAAGGATGTGGGAACAACAATATATCCTACCCATTGATTAGGAGCAATAAAAGCTTGCCACAGTTTGTCAATGCCCACTTGGGAACCATCTATACAGGCTATTGTTGAACAACATCAAGAGGTATTTGTGCCACACAAATTAAGTTGCGGGAAAGTGAAAACATCAGTCAAGGTATCTGGACCAGACCCTAGGCCAGTGCGCCAATACAAATTTCCTAAAGAAGCAAATGAAGGAATAAAAGACACCATTCAGGCCTTGTTGGCCCAAGGGATTATGTGAAATGTGAAAGCCCTTGCAACTCTCCCATTTGGCCGGTGCGGAAAGCCGATGGGAAATCGTGGAGATTGGCTGTTGACTTTAGAGAACTGAATAAGGTAACACCAAGATTGACTCCCGTAGTGGCAAAATACCCCGAAATAATAGCGCAAATTGCAAGTGGAGCAAGGTGGTTTTCGGTTATTGATATTTCTAACGCTTTCTTTTCGATCCCAATGACTCCAGAATCATGGTACAAATTCACCTTTACTTATCAAGATCAGCAGTACGCATTTACAAGGGTGCCTCAAGGTTTTCACAACGCACCCACTATTTGCCATAAGGTCATGTCGGATTTATGGAAGAACAGTAAATTTGCAGAGCATGTTGTGAGTTATGTAGATGACATTTTAATTACGACTGCCAATTATGAGAAACATCTGGAAGTACTAGAAGAGGTGTTGAAACTTTTAAAGGAAGCAGGATTCTTGATCAATCCATCCAAGGCACAGTTGGTCCAACAAAAGGTTACGTACCTGGGGGTGGAGCTAGGAGAAAAAGGAAGGAAGCCAGACCATGAGAGGGTCAAAATGATAGCCAGTCTTCCCGCACCAATGGACGTCCATTCATTGCGAATGTTTTTAGGGCTCCTTGGATTCAGCAGAGACTTTATTGAAAACTTTGGAGCCAAAGCAAAGCCCCTATATGTATTGCTTAAACGGAATCAACCACGGCAATGGACTTCAGTTCACCAAGAGGCATTCAAACAGTTGAAACAGGCTTTGATGGAAGCCCCAGCTCTGGCTTATCCTGATCCATCTAAAGAATTCTACATGCAGTTGTCCACCCATAAAGATGGGATTAGAGCGGTCCTTATGCAGAAGCAAGGAACTTCCATTAGACCTGTGACCTATGGGTCCAGAACGTTGTCAGAGACTGAGCAACGGTTTTCCACCTGTGAGAAGGAGGTGCTAGCCTTGGTTTGGTCCCTAAACCACTTGGAATACCTTATAGGGATGGCCCTTATTGTTTTGAGGACATGTCATTCCCCGGAGAGGTACATTATTTCTGGGCGTGCGAATAACGGTCGAGTGAGCCACCCTCGCCTTGCCCAATGGACCTTGACATTAATGAATCATCCGATTGTGGTTGAACATACTAACATGCCAAGTGTCGTCCCTGCAATATTGTGCCAACCAGTAAAGAGTTCAGAACAAGTAGAACATGAATGCCCTATCCCAGATATTCGGTCTCCAGAAGTGATGTCCCCTTTTTCTCTAATAGAAGGTTATGATCTCGTCCGGAAGATTACCCCAGAACATATATGGGTGGTGGACGGGAGTTGTCATCGGAGAGACGGAAAGTTAGTAACTGGAGCTGCAGCCCTACATGTCCAATCCAGAAAAGAGATTTTGAAGCCCATCAGAACCATGTCTGCTCAGGCGGCAGAAATTGTAGCCGTGATATTGGCTTTAGAAAACAGCAATCCTGGCGTGGATATTACAGTATGTACTGATTCAGAGTGGGTTCTAAGAGCGCTAGTAGATTGGATGACCATCTGGAAAGAGAGAGGGATGTGTACAACTAACAGCAAGCCAGTAGCCTATGCATTGCTGCTTAACTATGTATGGAACTTAGCCAAGATGCATACAGGGAAGACTTACCTTTTTAAAGTGAAAGCACACCGTAAAAACCAGGCAGAAATATCTAAACTTAACAATGAGGTGGATCAGTTAGCAAAGACCGCAGCTTCATTGCCTATAGATCAAGCCTGGGAAATGACAGCAAAGGAAGTGGTTCATGAAATCAAACCACCTACAGACTATCAAGATGCAGGTGTCACCGTGGATTTGGTGAAAATGCAAACAATGGATAGAGAAGTAACCGCTCTAGCAAAAGAAGGAAAATATAGGGATCGTCGAATTTTTGTCCATCCTGGTGGGGTAATAATGACTAAAAGGGAAGAGACAGATGATATTCCAATAGTAGTGTTACCAACTGTCCTTAGGTAAGAACTAATTGCTCTCTCCCATAATCAAAGACATTTTGGATGTGAAAAGACCACGGACCGATTATCCACAGTGGCTTGGTGGCCTAATATGCAATCCGACACAGAGCACTTTATTCAGAACTGTTTAACCTGTGCGAAAAACAATCCAAAAATGGACCGCCACTGTAAGCCAATCCATCATCAACCGATCCATGGACCCTGGTATCGGTTACAAATTGATTTTATTGGTCCTCTGCCTAAAACAGCAAAGGGAAATTCATACTGCTTGGTAATAGTAGATCCATTTACTAAGTGGATCGAGGCGATACCCACGTGGAATTGCACGGCAAAAACCACCGCCAGGGTGCTATTAAACGAGGTATTTGCCAGATTTGGGTTGCCCCATGAAATAGATAGTGACCAGGGCACTCATTTCACCAGTGACGTTGTAAAACAACTATACATAGCCTTAGGGATCAAACAACGATTCCACATAGCCGGACACCCTCAATCATCAGGGCTGGTTGAGAGATCAAACCGGACGCTAAAAACGGCACTAAGGAAGGTGATTGACTCGTCAGGGAAGAGATGGGACGAAAACATCCCACTGATACTAATGGCCATCCGCTCTACCATAAGTGCAAATGGTTATTCACCTCATGAGGCATTATTAGGAAGATCTATGCGGACACCAGAACTATAGTGGATACAAGGCGCGGTGCCTCCTGATGAGTTTCAGCCCAGAATGATGACTGACAACTATATCCAGAGAATCCTTACAGCCATATCGTCCATACAATACGACGTAGCATTGAACTTAAAGAAAAATATGAAGAAAATGGACCAGCAATTAGGAAATCAACTGTGTACGCAAAAATGGGAGATAGGAGACCAAGTATTGTTTAGGTATATTAGTGAAAAGCAACATCCTCTCAGCCCAAGATGGTTAGGCCCATGTTTCATTATTGGTAAAGCAGGACCTACTGTATACCAAATTGAGATAGTGGCAGGAAAGCAGAAATTAAAGAAATGGTTCCACAGTTCCCAGTTAAAGAAGTGGAAACCTAGACATCGACAGGATCCTCCTAATGACCCTGCGAAGAATGTCCTTGGAGTCAGTTAGCTAATGCTTGTTCTTATTTCTTTCCTTACAGAACAATATGGACACTGTTATACTTTTGATTATATATTATATCCAGACGTCATGGGGTCTACTGTTTCTGGAGAACGACTATTGGAGATGTACAGCTATCGATAAGCCATTGAGTGAGTGGAACATCCCAAAGACTTCTTCCATAATCACTAGGGCTGTGTCCAGACTCCATGCCTCCTTCGACGGAGGCATGTAGATTAGCCACATCGGAAGAGGGAAATGAAGCCGGGATTAAAATAATCGCGGCTTCATTAAATTTAAATGGCTGCCCCATCTGCCGATCAGCTGTTTGTCGGCAGACCGGGTGAGTCTGGACGCGATGCCCCGACAAGGAAGCCTTTCTTCATCGACACAGGTAAACCTGGTTTCACGAGGCTTACCTGTGTCGATGAAGAAAGGCTTCTTTGTCGGGGCACCGCGTCCAGACTCTCCCGATCTGCCGACAAACAGCTGATCGGCAGATCGGGGCAGCCATTTAAATTTAAATGAAGCCGGGATTATTTTAATCCCGGCTTCATTTCCCTCTTGCGAGCTGGCTAATCTACATGCCTCCGTCGACGGAGGCATGGAGTCTAGACACAGCCTAGGAGACAGAGGAAAATACATCTAGAACAGTTCAAATCACAGGAGGTAATCTTGTATGCATTTATGGCAGAAGGAAAATGTTACTTCAAGGTCGTGGATGAAAGATCCGGCTACCCAGAGTTAACCTTTGCAGCTACCAAACAATCTAAAAAGGTCATCATAAGAACTCTCAATTGGTTTGATATGGGCCTCAACCCTCATGGAAGATGTGACTGGGGAATAGACATAGAGCAAGTAGGATGTACTGAAAAATGACCAATAAGGTGCCTTGTCAACTGTATACCACTCATCAGCAAATGGGACCAAACCAAATGTGTGTTTATGGACATATTAAGTCCCACAGTTGTCAAGCCAGGATCTATGAATATTTCTGTTCAAATAGTCCATATGGCAGCAGGCGTGGAAAAAGTGCCAGGAGTCATATATAGTCCTCATGGTCAGAAGATAACTCGCCAAATTCATTGCGGAATGCTATAGGTCAAATTCGTATGGCCCAACAACTGGCTGCGCTTGTGAACAATTTTGTAGACTTAACACATCCCATACAAGACGCTTTGTTAGCTGTGGATAAGCTGCAGCTGGATTTTACCAAACTGTTGCCATTATGGGTTGCCATCCAAGAAGCAGATAATTTACAGCTCTTACAGATCATGGAAAATATACAGAGTAACGTGTCACTTGATTTAGCTTACATCCAAGCTCAAGCAATACTAATAGATATCGCTAAAGACATTCTGAGTGATAGCGCCAGTGGGAAAGTACCTTTTGAAATCTCAAAATTGCTTCAGCCTTATTTGAATGAGTTTGAAAGAAGTAATCCAGAGTGGTGGTCAGTAATCCACACAAAATATGATTTAAAAGAACAACTTCAAATGTCCATCCTTATGATGAGGGAGGCGCTTAAAGAATACATATACCCTATTGTACCTATTGGAATCATTCTTTGCTGCTTCCGTTGCCAGATAGAATGTGGGCACATGTAAAGGAGGAGGATTCTACTGTGAGAACTATAAACCTCCAGGCATGTGTGGAACAGGTCGGACGTGGATATACGTGCACTACCGGATTATGGGAGTACGATCACATCTGTTTTAATTCCGATTTTGGGAAGTGTCACTATGACTTGCATCCCTCTAGTAATGACAACAACCATTCTGTCGTGGTTCAGATAGCAGATGGGTGTATATGTATTCGGAGTTTGTGCCCCCATTTTACAGTAAATACCTATTATAAGGTAGTGAATCCAGGTACCTCTAACTTATGCTTATGCAAGGTATTTCCCATACAAGGATGTGACGTAAAGGTGATCTTGTCTGAACCATCAGAGGAGCAATATACTATTAGTTTGCAGATGATAAGAACTATAGAGCCTGTATCAATTGGTCCTAACTTAAATGCTATGAAATCTTTGTTCCACAACCCTGAGCTTATTGGTCTAGTAAAAGAAATAAATCATTTAGGGAATAGAACTGAGATAATTTTACACCACGCTGTCGATAAAATAAGTGAAGTCAGAAAGAATGTAAAAACAAAAACAAGTGTGAATGTAAATGCAAATAACGAAGTACCTGTACGCCATTGGTGGGATGTATTTTCATCTTTTAGTGAAATGTCACCTCTTATTAGTTACCCCATGATTGTCAGTTTTGTTTTACATTTTTACATTTTTGTTTTAGTATATGTGATTGTACTGACTATGGTTGTATGTAAGATGGCTAATCATAAGGTTAGGAATACTTTTGTATTAGAAAGAGGGACAGCTTGATATTGTCAATAATGATACAATATGTAGATAGTGTTACCATAAGGGACACTCATTTTGTATTTAGTTATATAATGTAAGTTTGTAACTGTAAATGTTAGAGTGACGGTGCAACATGTTCAGTTCCCTCACACCGTAACACCGTCAAGGAGGAGAACTGTTGCCTGGGCATAATACAAAATGGAGTCTGAGGGGTTCTTTTTCCCTCAGAGCAGTTTTTCCCGCCAAAACAGGTAGAGGAAGGCTGTGCACCCAGCACTAAACCTGTGCACTCAGCACCAAAGGCTGTGCACACCACCCCAATTGTCTGCGTGCGCACCCATTCTTTGCACACGGCACCCAAGTCTTATGCACCCAGCTCTAGTTCTCTGCACCCCGCTCTCTTCATGGTTTTCCCGCCATGAAGTGTTTATATACCCCTGTCAAGGAGCATTCGTGTTCTTTGGCCCCCTTCATATCCTGTGTGTGCGTCTGTGATCATCATTGTTCCCCTGCGTCATCGTCTACCCGGAGGAGGCCAAGGTTCCAGCCTACAGTCTGACAAGACTACCCGCTGCTAGTGACGTTAACTGGAGTAAGGGAAACCTTTTCCACTCCCACTAAGACTTTGGGACTTATAACACTGTCTCGCTTACAGATACTCGGACAGGATCCGGTGCCCACCAAGCGTCAGCTTGTAGGAGGTGAGAAGCATCCATCGAGGGATCGCTCCATTTGTCCTCCCTTAAGGCTTTTCACTAGCCGCGAGGTTGAAGGTCACGGACATCAAACATCAATCGCCGCTTTGAATGTAATGTATACCCTTGTGTGTGTGGGACTCTTCTATCTCCTTCTTTTCTAGGGTTAGCGTGGGACTGTTGCTAAGTTGTATGTTGTTTGCTGATGTTTGATCTTACCTTTAAAATACATGGTTTGGCCCTAAATTCTTGTTGTTTGGTGATTTCTAAGCTGTTTCCCTGGTGATTAGATACAGGATACCAGGCCAAATCTGGCTTCTGTGGGAGAGCACCTTAGGCTTTAATTAAATTGCATAGCCCACAGCACAGCAATTGTTTACCCCAGCTCTCCAGGTAACAACACCAACTGTCTCGGGTCTGTACCACTGGGCTGGGCTGCTCTACTTCTCCTTCACCTCTCCTCTAGTCCATCCCTTTTCTCCTTCCCCCCTAGCCTTGCCTGAGGGAGGGTTTTTATAGTATGCTCATCTACCTTAACTGTCCGCAGGTGTTCCAATTAGCGTTTCCTTCAGGCTGACGCCAGATGGATTTCAGGTGTTGCTGTCTGGGCCACAGTCTTCGGCAGCCTATTCAGGGAACATAAAACTTCATAACCAGGTTCCCGCGTATCTGCCTTCCATTAGGCCTTGACAAGGGAGCAGAGTCTAATAGCACTAATAGATTATTGGTTGTTTTTTAAGTTTTTCCTGTTACAAACTGGCTTGGCTATCCCTTTGAAACTTATCTACCCACTCCATTTCCCCTCCCCTTTCCTTCCCTTATTTATTCTTGGTTCTGGACTTCTAACACTCCGGTCATCTGAAGAAGTGGGCTGTGCCCATGAAAGCTCATGATACCATCTACATGTTTTGTTAGTCTAGCTTGGCTACCCCTCTGAAACTTTTGAAACAAACTTGCCATTATGACACCTTGTACTCCAGGCATTCCCAGGTCAGAAGGGAACACCATAAGCATTTCATCTGACCTCATATACAACACAGGGCACAGAACTTCCCCCAAAATAATTCCCAGAGCAGATCTTTAAAAAAATATCCATATCTTGTTTTTAAAAAAATGTCCATGACAGAGAATCCATCACAAACCTTGATAAATTATTTAAATGAGTAATTACCCTCTCACTTAAAAATGTTATATTACATAGGGACAAGAACTTGTGGGACCTTACCTGAAACATACCCATTTGCCTATTCTTTGGAGGATAGCACTACAAATTCAAAGGGATTTTGATAAATTGGAGCTGTGGGCTATAGGAAACAAAATGAAATTCAAGAAAGACAAATGTAAGGTGCTATAGCTAAGGAAGAAAAACCAAATGGTCCACTACAGAATGGAGGATAACTGGTGTGGCAGCAGCACTACTGAGAAGGATCTGGCAATTGTGGTGGATCAACTCCAGCATAAGTCATTGGCTGCTGCAAAAAAAGCAAATGCAATTTTAGGATTCACTAATAAAGGGACAGCATGTATGTCACAGAATGGGATCATATTACTTTGTTCAACTTCAGGTGTCCAGTTTTGATCACCAAAGTATATAAAGGATGTAGAGAAACTGGAAAGGATCCAGAAGAACGTGACAAAGATGACGAAAGATATGAAATGAATGCTATATGAGAAAAGGCTGAAGGAACTGGATATGTTTAGTTTGGAAAAGAGGTGATTAAGGGAGGTCATCATGACAGAAGCTTTCACATACTTAAAAGCCTGAGTTAAAAAAAGATGAAGAAAAGTTATTCTGTCTTGCCTCAGAGGACAGGACACAAGGCAATGGGTTTAAACTATAGCCCAGAAGACCTCAGGGAAAACTTCCTAATTGTAAGAACAGTAGGACAATGGAACAGACTGTTGAGTGAGGTTATGGAAGCTCCTTCACTGGGTGTTTTCAAAAGGATGCTTGATAGCTATGTGTCCTGGATTGTTTAGAGACAACAAATGCTGTATCTTAGATTAGCTAATCCTTGTGGCCCCTACTAACCCTATGGTTCTATGAATATATATTCTGTGATGATTCACTATTTACACCTACCTTTTGAGATCTATCAGTTAGCCAGCTTTTACTCCATTTAACATGAGACACATTAATCATTAATCATTATATCATTCTAGTTTTTTTTTTTACCAAAAGGTCTTTTGGTATTAAGTCAAACAACTTACAAAAGTCTAAGTATATTATGTCAACACTATTACCTTTTTCATCCAAACTTGTGAACTCATCAGAAAGAGATATCTAATTAGTTTGACAGGATGTTAATTGCCTCTATTTATATTACTCAAGCCCCATATCAGAAGCTCCATTATGTTGCCAGGATTGATATCAGACTGATATATCCAATCTTATTTTATCTGAATTAATTTTTCCATTCTTTGTTTCAGAGATATAAAATATCTCAGTATTTAGTACCTAGAGTCTACTGGGCATAGGCTATGTGATTATATTTTGCACAGTGCCTCTTGCAACCACTATAATATAAACATTAAATAAAAAATTACATAGGCAGAGAAAAGATATTGTTTACACAGGCTGCCTGTCTTATATACATTTTGTTCAAAATTTACCATGTTTGAAAAACTTGATGAACTTGGGAATGGGCATCTTATCATAACGTATTATCTTCATAAGTCATGAAGATAATATGCCTATGAATTAAGTGAATTTTGTTGAGGGGTTAATTCCAGGTCATGATTGTTTAAATGTTTATATACCAGGAACTTCCATACAGTAGATATGGCTTAGAAGCAGTGCCATCAGAATTATCTCTTGGCTCAATAGTGACAACTTTAAACTCAATTATTACCATTTAAAATACAAAATAGTTGCCATGGAAATATAAAGTAGAATGTTTGGCCCATTTGAATGAGACAGATGGTGAACAGGAAGACAGACAGAGGAACTGTCATGGCGTTTCCACCACCTTTTGCTGGTCCACTGTGAAGCTAGATGAAGTAAATTGCTGCATTCCAGCCAAGTTTTTGCTGAACTGATTGGCAAGAAAGACAGCTGAAATACTTTTCTCCTGACTTGCCTACATAGATAGGAAATAATAGATTATATTATCTAAACAGTATAAGTCCTTAAAAATGAGAAATGTTTGTTGTTTTATTAAACTTACTAGTAGAATCCTAAAGAATTATTCAGATTGTGAATTTAGCCTGTTCAAGTAGGTCCCAATTTCCTTGAATTTATTTCCTATTCAAATTTGACTAACATCTTTGTCAATTTTTTATTTTGCGGATTGGTCGTGAATACTTTCAACTCAAACTGGGTTGCTTCGATTGGTCAGATAAGTCACATGGCACTGCACCTTTTTCTGGGCAGACTGAATACACAGATTCTTCATCACAAATACTTTAGTGCAAACCAAGGGCCAGATTCTTCCAATCTTAAATGAGTTGAGTAACACCTAGCTATAATAGTGATTCCATTTAAAACACTGGTAATATGTGAGATGAAAGGTGCTACGAATTGTGGGTAAGGGTGGCAGAATCTTTGAGATTCAGGGCCCAATCCACAGAACTGCTCTAATTTACATCAGCTGCAGCCAGTGGCCAGGAATCTGATGAAGCACCATGACATCTACCAGGCTTCCTACAATGCCTGACATTCCCCCTTACAGAGAGAAGGGTGGGACAGATATAACAGAGCCAGTCCAGAATGGCTTAGTGGGGGACTTTCTGGCTACATTGTAATTCCTTTGCAGCATAGTGTAGCCATGATGGGGACCAAGGATTCAGCCCTTGATTTCACTTCCAGCACAGGTATATTTGACATTCATTTTCCATGAACTTCTTTACCATGAACTCAGCTGCTCATATGTTCACAGAAAATGGTCAAAAAAAATCACAAACATGCCAAGAAAATTCCTTAAAAAAATTCACACAAATATTTGTGGATTTTTCCCTACCCTCTGCAGGTGCTGCACAACTGATAACGATCTAAGATTATGAAAAGAGCCACCGAAAACAGAAGCAAAAATATCAATTCAAATGTGAGCTAGCGAGTGGAATCTTAGCCAGAGCAAATATACTAAGTGATAGATACGTAGCACAGGATACAGATAATATGCATAGATTTGTTAAAGAAAGGGAGGAGAATGAAAACAGTGATGTAGGGTCAAGGCCACAGCGCTTTCACAGAAGTCTAAGGAAGGCAACATTTTCAAATACAAACCTTTCTATCTTTGGTTGCCTCATCAGATTGGGCATCTGCTACCTGTAACTCTCCTAGAAGCCTGAAGGATTCTTAGATACTGTAAAACCAAGCACATTATTGCTTCACATTTTATTATGTTTTCTAATCATTTTTCTAGTTTCCTGATGAATGAGCTTGTCAAAAACACTTTTTAGCAGATAGTATTATAATTGGGCATTGAACATCTGTTTCAAATTTTTTCTGGATAACAAGTGAATTGGATATCCACAGAAACATAATTTATTACCATAAGTGTATACTTTTCTGCAGTAAATAATTATCAGATAAAGCAAATTAAAATGATTTACTTTTTCTACTGTTAAAAATGGACCAAGAATAATACCAAAGTCTTTGGCTCCTGTGTTTCTGAGGACGCTCGATATGGCAGACTCTGAAGATATAGAGCAGATTTTCTTTCCCTCTCTCACTTGCCATTTTTGACTAAGCCATTTTTTTTTTGCTTTATATCAATACATTGTGACTGGACATCTTGACAATTTGTCTACTGGAGAAAAATATGGAGGGTGATCATGCAAATTCATCCCACCTTTCATGAAATTCATTAAGAGGCTGCATTATTAAATCAAAATCATTTTATGCACCTTGAGTTCAGAACTGCTATATATAGTATGGAAGCCACAGTGTGTTGCAGAAGCAGATGCATCACGGCAGGTTTTGCAATGTCTCAGATGCTATAAACTGCATATTTCCCCCATTTGGAAATGGTTTATACATTGTACATGGAATTCAAATGGACTATTTCAGATTTGCATCAGATAGTGTAAATCTCTTTCAAAATGCATGTTAAACAGAAAGCCAAGAAAACGCTCACACATATCACAGGGAGTTTATATTACTGCTAATCTAAATAAGAATAATGTTTGAAGGTTCAGATCCATTTGAGAAATGTTCTCTCTACAGGAGCTAAAAATTGAAATGCCTGCATGCTGGAAACATGTTTTAATTTAAAATACTTAAAAATATAAGCAGCAGCAAACACCTTATTTTTCTATGTGCTACAATTATGGAATAACAAGGAGGAACATTTCTGAAATATATTTAACAAGTGGCTTGTTTCAGCTTGGATATTAGCTTGATTTACCATCTGCAGAATTACCAATAACATGATGCATTTATTACCCGTAAAAGCTATTAGCAGGTCATTTTGTTCAGTTCATCATATGTGTCTTGAGACACAATCTGGCGTCTAACAGATTTTCATACATTGATGTCACAGAGAATCAGACTGTTCTTTAATTGATTGTTTCTTGCTAGACTACTTTGATTAAAACAGGTTGTGCTATTTGCTTTTAGTTCTACATTTTTCTCCTTTAAATATGTGCCCAGGAAAGGCAGAAATGATTCTCATTTCCTTGGATTTGTCTCATTCAATGTATATGTGATAATCCTTATAATCAAACTGTTTAAAAAACGTTCCAGTTATTCTAAACCCATTACTCCCTTCCCAATTAATACAATCTACATGATGTTTTAAAAGCTATTCATCTTTCCAGACTAGGATGTTAGAGGATTGTTAGATCCTAAGCCTTAGAGACATCGGTGCATACAGAGAAATAGCATCAGAGGAAGCACGATGCACTCTGTGAAAGTGTTATTTTCTTTCATTTTCCCAAGCTCAGACTAATAAAACCAGGAATAGCTCTAGCAGAAGAGGGAACTGTTTTATATGATGATATAGAAAATGTAAAGACAGACTTTTCACTAAATGATTCTTTCGAAAGTGGCCTCACTTGACCACACAGAGCTCAGTTTCATGCTCTGTCTGGGGTCTGTGATCACTGAAACATCAACTGCATTGTTTTTACTGGTGTTTCGTTTAGAAAGAACTGGCAACCTGGGGTGGGGGGATATATGGCAGGACCTAAAATGAATAAAAAAAAGAATATTTGGAAGTGTTTAAATAAGGATTGATCTTTTGCTGATTTGAAGCACTCAGCATGTCATTAATTGTGGTAAAGGTTGTGGATTTTTTTATTTTGGGCAAGACTCTCAAGCTGGTCTAAATTGGCATATCTCTATTGAAGTCAATGCAGTATGTCAATTCATATCACCTCCATCATCGATGTACGCTTTTGGGGCGAAATCCAAGAAACACCATTCAAGGGCATGGTAAAGCTTAAGTGGTGCACGGGGCTTTGCATGGCCCTACTGAAACAGGAGTAGTTCATTCTGCATGACTAACAGCAATTTTTTGTTTTCTTCTTAATGTTTCATTTTTGTTGGCAATAGATATTTTCCATCTTTAGGACCAATCTTGCAAATTTACACTTGTGGCTAATCCAGTTGAATTCAGTAGGACTGATGACATGTATAGAGTTAAGCACATGTTAGAATGTTTTCAGGACTGTAGCCTTATGCTGAGATTTACATTTGTTATTACACTGTAGCATTATTGTTAAATTCTTTATGCACATCATAACTAAGGACATGTCTACATGGCAAAGCTAAAGCTGAAATAAGTTATGCAACCTGAGCTACGTCAATTATGTTGCTTAAGTTGAAACAGCAGGAATGCCAAGTAAGAGCACTCTTCTTCTTACTTCCCTTACGGGCTTGTAGAATGAGGGTTACAGGAGTTGGAGTAAGAAGTCCTCCAGCTTGATATTATTTTGACATTATGTTGAAATAACTGCTTGTAGAGTAGATGCAGAATATGTTCTTTCAGAATGATGTTAGTTATTCTGAATTAACACTGCTGTGTAGACATACCTTAGGGCTATGAGACAAACCCTTTTGCGCAATGCTGTTACACTGATTATTTTCAGGAATAACGGCATTGCGCTAGAGGGGTATTTTTTGCACAAGAAGGGGTAGTGTAGATAGCTCCTTCTGGCGCAAGAGCCTCTTCTGCAAAAATGGTGGCTCATTAGGTATGCAAATGAGGGTCGGTGATATTCCACACTTAGCCTCATTTGCATATTTCTTATGCAAGAAGCTGTGAGTGTAGCCATAGCCTAGAAGATTAACACTCAGAAAAGATAAAATCTTGCCATATTGGCTTCTTTATCTAGCTGTTAATATTAAATAAATTATTGAATGGGATCTAAGTTCCTTATACCGCACTGTATACCACATGTTTTCACACACTTCTTAGGCTCCACAGTCATCCACAGGTAAGTCTAGATCGTGCTTGGTCCTGCCATGAACCCAGGGGATTTGACTTGGTAATCTCTCAAAGTTCCTTCCAGTCCTAGTATTCTATGATTATCTAACACTGCACTAAATATAAAAGAGAAAAGAACTTGCAGTGGTGAAGTGCTAGCATGCTGACCGGTAATTGCATACTTGCACCATGATGATCTGAGATTTTCTTCACATTTGTAAGATGATGTGTGTAATCCCCCAAAACTATCACCCGACCTTTCAGTTTCTGGACCTCACAATAAAGACTATGGCAATGTTATCTGTGGTAGTGTATCCATTGCATTTTCAGATTTATAAGAGATGCATATTTGAATAGGAATCTCAATAGACTGTATGATACCAGTGTTGAACCTACAAGTCTCCTTGAACTCAGTTAAGGAGATTGACAATTAGCCCTGGGTGAGGAAAAGAGAATTCAGAAGGCAAGAACCCCTGGAAAGATCCCTAACTCTTCCTCTCTTTCACTTCCTGCAGTGACACTGGACAATCTTACTAGTTCTGCTACATTCGCACCCTCAGGCAACAGAAGAGGAGGACGATTTTCTGAAATGGTTTAACTATGTGAATAAAATACAAAGTAGCTAGTGGTAATATGCTTGTGCAAGTAGAAGTGCCAATTTTTTCAGTTTCTTGGCTGTAACCATATTATTAGTAGTGTTTTACTGACATTTCAAAAGAGAGTAGCACCCTTGAACAGAACTGGAAGCTCAGCATGATAGGCCCTGTATACGTACACAGTAAGATACAGTCCATGTTCAGAAATGCTGATAATTTAAAAAGACGAGACAGATAAAAGATGAAAGAGGAAATGGGCACAAATGGGTGAAGTGACTTTCCCCCGGACATTCAACACATCATTGGCAGAGTGAGGAATAGCATCTTGGTACCCTGAGCTCCAGTCCAGTGCCTTATCCACAGGATACATTCTGATGTTGAGAATTTCAACTCCGCACTGCCTGCTGTCTTTTGTGTATATATTGAGATTTTATAAATTATACTTTGAGCTGTTTCTTTGAAAAAGTGCTAAGAATGTTGAGGCCTTCCCAAGACTCTTTTCCCCATTATCCTCTGTCTTATTACATCTGTTAATAAACATGGATATTACTGTAGGAAGTTGATAAATAAATATAGCCTCAGTCTTTTGAGGTGAGGTAAAATATCTATCCAGCTCAAACTTCTCTTCTTTTTATATTCAGTATCTAAAACGTAGGCCTCTTGGACTGTAGTAGTTTTATGTAAGAGATAGTATAATGCTCATATACCCATTCTCTTCACTTTCAAAGCTAATAATTTTTTAAAAAAATCTGTTTAAACCCCACAGCTCTTTCTGTGAATCATTCTCTAAAAGAATTAGAATATTTTCTGCAACATGAAAACAAACAACCGTTGATTGTCAAATTTTTATTTTCTCCCATTTCATGTATAAGGTGAACACCCACCATGAAAAAGTAATGCTGTTTTATTACCCAATTGATAAAACACAAGTAATAATCATTGATGTTGTTTATTTGTATGGTATCTTTCATTAAGAAGGATGCAAAAATGTTTTACAAGACCATAGAGGATGAAGAAAACCATTCACTTACCACTGAAATTCCCCCATTTCTGATGAAGAATACATCAGTCATTCTGCACAAATACATCCCACAATATTAAGAGTAACCTATCCTCTTCAAACTGTAAAGAAAAATGTAGTTAAGCAGCATGTAATTACAAGAGCTGGAAAGTGGCCAGGACACTGAATAATGCCTCATTCCTTTGCAAAAAGTATCATAGGTCTTCAGTGATCACTAGTTGTCTAATGTCTGAGCTGAAACATGGATCCTAAGCATGTATTTGCTGAGGTTTTGACTGAGCACAGACTCAGAGAAAAGAGTTCCACCTACAGAAAAGTATATATTGATACAAAACTTCTGAATTTACACATTCTCCCTCACATCTCCTCAACAAGAAAAACAAATCTATAAATAAAACATGTTTTGTGGAATTTATGAATCATATCGAAGCTCTGTTCATGTATTCAAGAAACTAATACTGTGTGGATGAACAGTGTAGGTCACATCCTTTTCCACCTGGAAAAGGTTTTGCTTTCTAGTGACTCCAACTGGTCTACAGTAGGAAATATGTTAATGTGTGTTGGGCAAATAAACAATAGTCAAATCTATTGTACCAGAGTGAGAGTATCCAGAAAGTGAGATCTCTGAGGAAAGGGAGTAAAAAGACAAGACAGTTAGATGAAGATTTGCATGAACTTTGGAGGAGAACACCTCCAAAGCAAGTGATTATATTACTTTCCAAGGATAGACACAGAGTGAGTATAAATATCTTCATTTCTAGCAAGATGAGGTTTTGGTCAGCACTGATATTTTTTATTTCATTCTGTATGCTGTTAATTTGTCCTGATATTTTCACATAATGCTGCATTTTCACATAATTCAGCCTATAAGTAGGTTCAGGGCTGCAACAGCAGGAATGATTTATATGGGATGAAAGGTCAAAGGACACAATAGTTTGTGGAAGCTTGCCCCGTTTTATCCAGGAGAATTCTTGGTGGAAGTCAGTGGTATTAGGCTGCAATTTTATGAACTCAAAATGCATTCATCACATATCTACTATATATTTCAGAGAGTTTGTGTGTCTGTCTGTCCCCCAGCCAGGGAACATACACCCCCTCCCCCTGCTATGTCCACTGCAGTGGCCATGGAGAGGCACTCCTCACTTCTCACCTGGCCCCAAGCTGTTTTAGTGACTGCACTGAGAATACTGGTGTTTTGCTTCCAACATACAAAGCAAAATGGGTCATTTCTCCCTTGATGATCATATCAGTGCATAGTGGAGAGGAACAAGTTAGTTGCATAGCACTTTGTGGGAAAACAACTTCAAAATAGTGCACTCATGCTGATGTACACTTCTGATTCCCTTAAAGATGCTCCCATCCCTCCTATCCTCTGCTATTAGTGCCACTGCACATACTCAGACAATGGGTCAAGGGGTATACTCTGGAACTTCACAGGTAACAGAAGGAAAATCAATTTTGTTCTTCAAAGGACTGAACTGCTGGAACAGAAGGTAACCTAGGCAGGTGCTCTATACTTTTTATACTTGAGGGTGATCCAAAAAGCTCAACACTCAAATCCTGTATGGGGTGTGGATCAAATCAAGTGAAAAAAATGTTTCCCTAAAGTGCATGACATACATCAGAAACATTAAAATACATTGTTAGACAGGTTTGGAATTGTTCATGAAGAGTACAAGCATTACAGCAACATTTTTGAGGGCAGATAAAAATTGGTCTACTTTATATATTTTATATATGTCTTTCATATGTAAAAGTATATATTTTATATATGAAGGACATATTTCTTTCAAATTAGCTATAAATTCACAAGGTTTGGGAAAAAAGTAAGTTGATCTTATTAATCTACACTTATATCTCAATCTAAGGGAAAATACATAAAATCCCTTGGATATTATATTTTCATTAAAACCCCCAAAATCTAGAATACTGTAAACTCACTGTTCACTTATTTGCATTATATTAAATGACTCTTAAGATAATCTGAATCTTTTTTTCCTTCTTGATGACCACATCATCTGGTATTCTTGCACTTATATTTGGGAAAAATATAATATTGGAGAAACAATACATATTGAACCTCTCTACTCCAGCATTCTCTGGTCCAGCAACATCCATGGTCCAGCATGATTTTAGTTGGCCAGATGTTGGGTGTGACCATATTTTTCACAGTCCTGTAAAGTTTGTTTACAGCCACCAGTCCTAGCTCTCAGTGTTCTGTGCTGTTAATTAGCTGTAATTTACCCTAAATGTCTTCTAAGAGCCATTAAGCAGTGGAAGTTTTGGTAACGCTGCCAGACTATATTGACTTCCTGTGGTTCAACAAATTCTCTGATTCAGTACCAGACAAATTCCAATGGTGCTGGACTAGAAATGCTCAACCTGTAAGGACAATTCATCCAACAATGATATTACCCTTAGAATACTACCTAGATCAAATTCAGTTCAGGTTTTCAGACATGTACTCTAAGCAAGTCATACCAGATAAACATCACCACTCTGACTCATATGGCCAATGTTTTTGTTATTTGTCCCATGTATCACAGAAATCATTTTTTTGTAGTTTGAGTGTTCTAATCACAGTTCTTCCTACTTCTGGTTTCCCCTGCTAGCACCATTGCTAGAAAAGGTAAGGCATTGTTCACTAGACCTTGTGCAAGCAAACTCTCATGGAAGTTAGAGTGAATATTTCCATTAAAATGGCTGAATAGACACCAGTCTCATCATTGTGTTCCAGAGCCATGCTGACACTTGTTGCAATTTCAGGTTAAGTTGCAAGTTAGTTACATAAAGAAATCAAAAAAATAACACCAGTAACCTGAATTATACTGGGATGTATTCAACACATTTCACCCTAACTGCTCATTATTAGTTTTTACAGTTACATCGGAAGAGTATTTGAACCCTCATGTGACACAAAGAACTATGCAGTTGCCTTTAGAATATTTTTATGAACAGTGTCACAAAGGTGGGGTTTTTTTTACCATACAAGTTTAACCAATACACTTTTAAATGTCTGGAAAAATAAGCCTTCTAATTCAAAGGGACAAATTGTGATTTTTACTTTTCAGTGAATACACTGATCATACTAGCTCCAAGAGGGCCTGCTGCTCATTGTCTGGCAGGACAATTACAAGTCTGCTGCAAATATAAGAAAGTGTATAGTGACACACACACACACCCTCCACCGCACAAGCAAGGTGACAAACAGACTAATCAAATTGGAAATGATGTATGTGAGAGAAAAACAATAGAGAAAAAAATCCCCCTGCATGTAGTTTGCCTCTATTACTGCAGCTTAAAAGAAATGCTGTGTCAGTGTTTTTGATGCATCCAGGGACTGAATGTAAACAACATGGTACAACTCTAGAAACTGCCATCATAAAATATTTTAAGAGGCAGAGTAGAGTAAAATAAAATAAAAATGTCTTTTTATGTGATATCTCAGAGTAATTCAGGATTTATGGTACCTTAACCTTTAGAATCCAAAATATTAAGCTATGTTTCTTAGAGATAATAACTTGGTTGTCCCTCACTTATGTGTCTTAGATAAAAGCCTACTGCCACAGAATCCATGAATGCTCAAATACCCTTGCGGGCCTTTAGTAGTAAATCTTATGGAATAGCTTATGGCCAATGTAATGGCCCACAGTAGCCTGCGAATATCATGAATTCTAATAATACTTACATCAGTAGAAACATGAAGTAATGTCTCCATTGTAATTAAATGATGTATTTAGAGCAGTGCACTAAATGGTCCCCTAGTGTGTTGGTGATATATTCTAATAGTCTTCTCTTTACAGCCCCACACGGTAATATTCATGCTTTATTCTGGAGGGCTTTGCTTCTTACTGAACATTTGAATTGCAACATTAAGTGGTAAAGTGGATTACAGCAGACCTCCATGAATATGGATTCTGATCAAGAAACTAAGTGCTTAAAAAAATAAATTGTTACTATTTAAATAGAATGATTACCAAAACACTTTGATATGGAGGAATGTCATGGGTTCTTTCATCTTTTTTACACATCCTGGATCCAGCTCAAATTCGCTGCAATTAAAAACTGAACCAAGGAAAAGCATCTGAGCTTAATTCACCTACATAATTTCTACTGAAATTATGGAATTTAATTTTTGGTTATTTGAGGCATAAATTCATTTAGATAATTACAGGACTATCTCCTTTTAAATGTAATACCAGTAAAATTCAGGCTATGGTATATGTCAATTCACAAGTTGACTGCTGATTGTAAGTGTTTCACATTTATAAAGAATATCTGCTGCTTTAGGATATGTCTTCACTACAGAGTTTTGTCAGAAAAAGGGCCATATTCCACACTGCAATTGCGTTCTTTCAAAAGTAAATTGAAAAGAACAGAGGGTTTTTTCCAACAGTGATATTCCTCTTTCTACAAGGAAGAAGCCTTTTTCCAAAAGAGCTATTTCAGAAAAAGGTTTGTGTGGATGGAGACGAGGGTTTTCTTTCGAAAGAAGAGGCCTCCACGAAATAACACAGGTGCCGTGGTGGATACTCTGTCCATACTAATCACAACCCTATAATTCTTGTCTCCTGCCAGCTCTTAAAGCTGTAGTCACCCTGGGCAAGCCTTGTGGCAGGAAGCTGCCTGACAGCAGCACCCTGACCACACGGTTCTACGTGCCACAGGCCTTGCCACCCATGGTGGAGCCACAAGCCTACCACAACCCCCCTGGTACTCGCACGGAGCAGCCCCAGAGGTCCCAGAACCTACCTAAGGGGACCAAGAGGCGGGCACCCATCCTGGTCCAGAGTAGAGATCCAGTCCCTCCTGAGCTGTGGGGTGAAGAGGGGACATTGCAGGATCTCTGCTCCAAGCACTGCAATACCAAGATCTTTGAGCACATGGATGAGTCCCTGGTGGAACATGGACACCCACCCTGGACCTTGGAACAGATCCGGAGTAAGGTGAAAGAGCTCCATCAGGGATACGTGAGAGCCAGAGAGTGCAGCTCGCGCTTAGGGGCAGGACCCCACATCTGCCTCTATTATCAGGAGCTGCATCAACTCCTGGGAGTGGGGAAATGTTTTCCCCACCCATCATCATGGACTCCAGCCTTGAGACACCTGTTGTCACCCAGCCAGAGGTCACAGTAGAGGAGGAGGACCAGGGCCAGCAGGAGGAGGAGACGGACACCATCACCCTGTTCCTGGAGCCAGTACCTGTCAGCCAGGATGTCTCCCAGGCTTCGTCTGATATTGGGGAGGGATCTTCAGGTGAATGTTCTCAGTTTGTCACACACACACACAGGATGGGGAAGCTGGATGCTGAGGCAGCGAGGTGCAAGCGTCGCTTGGGCTGCTGCAGCTGCACATTGTGCTGCAGTCTGTGCACATGGAACCATGTGCAGTGTTAGTGTATGGGATACAGACTCAGCAGGAAGCCTCTGAATACCGGTGGGATCCTGCTGCTAGGAGAGGCCACACACATATCTAATCCCGAAGGGTGAGGGGAGGCTCCCAGAACCTACCACAGCTGGAAGCAGGCTAGCCACAAGGGTGCAGGCACGACCCCAGACACCCTGAGGAGTGCCGCACACAGCATGCAGTCATGCGTGCACATGTGAGGCACCACCTGCTCCCGTGGGCAGCGCTGCGAGCCACAGGTGTGTATGCAGTCCCCAGGGAGGGCCAGGCTGCTCCTGGCTCCTCTGCTGCCCATGGGTTCCCAGTGTGGCTCGACATTTCCCTTGCCTGATTGTCTGTGAGCTGGAGGGGGAGGGGGAAAGAAGAGGGCAGCATGGTCCCCAGGGCACATCAGAGCTCCTGTGAGGCAAGGCCTGCTGTGAATGACACACATAGCTTTGCTCCCAGGACATCCCTCTCCTCTGGCCTGAGGACTGTTGGTCACTGCTCACAGAGGAGGGCACGGCATCAGGGACAATGTCTGCATAGATGAGTGACCGCCTCTCCCTCTTTGTGTTCTCCACAGCCAGACCAGTCAGGACTGAGGGGCGAGCCACACCACCCATGCCAGCTGCCACAGCCGGAGGACCCAAAAGCGCGCCAGAGTCCAGGAAGACCGCATGCACTAACATGTCAGCGTCCTGCATGACATGCAGCAGACCAAGGCACAGAAGATCTGTGAGGACACTGAGTGCCAGAACAGTGCCTGGGACCAGCTCATGCAGCAGTGTGGGTATGTCTACACTACCCCGCTACTTCGAACTAGCGGGGTAATGTAGGCATACCGCACTTGCAAATGAAGCCCGGGATTTGAATTTCCCGGGCTTCATTTGCATAAGCTGGGAGCCGCCATTTTTAAAACCCCGCTGGTTCGAACCCCGTGCAGCGCGGCTACACGGGGCACGAACTAGGTAGTTCGAACTAGACTTCCTAGTTCGAAATACCGTTACTCCTCATTTCACGAGGAGTAACGGTAGTTCGAACTAGGAAGCCTAGTTCGAACTACCTAGTTCGTGCCCCGTGTAGCCGCGCTGCACGGGGTTCGAACCAGCGGGGTTTTAAAAATGGCGGCTCCCCGCTTATGCAAATGAAGCCCGGGAAATTCAAATCCCGGGCTTCATTTGCAAGTGCGGTGTGCCTACATTACCCTCCTAGTTCGAACTAGGAGGGTAGTGTAGACATACCCTATGATAGCATGTTTACAGTCATGAGAGAAATGATGGCACACCTACCTTCTGTCGCTCCTGCTGCCTACCACCCTCCTGCCCCCCTGCTATGTCTATGCCCCCTCCCCCTGCCATCCCTGACCCCGCTCCAGCCCCCCTCACCTGTTCGCCCCCCGTGGTCCCCAGACCCACCCAACCCCAACTCTTACGAGGTCCCTGCAGCCAAGGTAGCACATCTAACTGTCCCCCATGCCATTCTGAGCCCCCCTCTCCGTCCAGGTTATGAGCCCCCTTCCCTCTGCCCACCTTTTTTTAATGAAAGATAAATGAAGACTTCATTTTGTTGGAAACCAAACAGGTGTTTTTATTGAGAGGTCAGGGAAGAAGTGAAGGGAGGGGTTGTGTTGGGAAAGGGATGGGACAGCAAGCCACAGGCCCCTGTTGGGGAGGCCCTGGGGAGACTTCTTGGGGTCCTTGAGAGAACCTCTCCCTCAAGGCCTCCCGTATGTGCCCACCAGCCTGATGGGCCTGGCGAATGGCAGCTATCTGCAGCTGCTCGAAGGATCATCCCTGGCAGCCAGCATCTGCCCCCCACCCTCGGAGGAAGGCCTCCCCCTTCCTCTCCACAATATTGTGGAGGATACAACATGCCATGACCACCTCAGGGGTGTTTGATCCCCCATGTCCAGGTGGGTCAGAAGACACCTGAACCATGCCTTGAGGTGGCCAAAGGCGCACTCGACCTGGATCCTGGCCCAGTTCAAGTGGGCCTTAAATTGGTCCCTTTTGGGGTCCAGATGTCTGGTATAAGCCACGGCATCAGGGGGTAAGCTGCATCCCCCACAATGGCATCTGCACGTCCTCAAGTGCTAGTTCATGGCGGAGGAATAATATGCCTGTCTCCAGCTTTCCATACTGGCTAGAGTTCCAAAACACACAGATGTCATGTGCCCTGCCTGACCACCTAACGAAAATGTCTGTGAAGTGTCCACAGTGGTCAACCAGGGCCTGCAGCACCATGGAGAAGTAGCCCTTCCGATTAATATACTGGGCCACTCGATGCTTCACTGTGTAGATTGACATGTGGGTCCCATCTATGGCTCGGGAATCCCAGGGCAGCAAATCCGGCCACCATCAGGTCCAGGTCTCCCAGGTGGAAGAACCGCTGCACCAAGATCGAGTTGATGGCCCTCACAACCTGCAGAAGGTGACAAACAAACACACAAAACAGAGAATGAGAGAGGGAGTGCCTGAGCCCTTGGGAGGTGGCTGTCTCCTCCCCTCCCCTCCCCCAAACACCCCAGGAACCTCCCCCATGAGGTCTCCATCCCCAGCAGCAGGGCTGTGTGAGGGTGAGACAGCATTACCTCCCGGGGCTGAGGCTTCTCCCCCATCCCCACTCCACCCCCCACTGGCCCAACCCTCCTTTCCCTAGGGACCCCCTTTTTTAGGACTCCCCCATCCCCACAGGGACTGCAACCTGAGAGTGCCTTACCTCCATGAGGAGGGCCCTGACGGTGGACTTCCCCACACCAGACTGGTTGCCCACTGACTGGTAGCTGTCTGGGGTGGCAAGCTGGGTCTCCAACCAGAAGCGGAGTTCCACTGCATCCAGAGGACTGAGTGGCATATGCAGCAACAGGAGTGCCAGGACTTGGCTGAACAGAGCCTGTGGTCCTCACCAGGGATTATGCTCCTGTTCCTGCTGGAGCGACATGCAGGCATTCTCGACATACTGCACCACGAGGAGCAGCACAAGAGCCAGGAGTATGGCACTGCTTTGCAGGAGCTCTGGCTCCATGGTAACCATTCTGTGGCATCCGCGTGGGCAACTAGAGCATGGGAAGACGCATGCCCACTGCATCCCTTTTCTGTCCCGTGAAGGGGGAAAGGGTGGAGGAGTTCCTTGTGAGATGTAGGCGTGGAGAGGAGCCCCTGTAAGCACCCATCTCGGGTTGCTGGACCAAGCAACCACAGGTAGTGTCTGCCCTCCTTATGTACTCCCCATAGTTCTTCCAGGGACTCTAAGTCTGAGGCAGGCTCTGTTAAATGTGGACATGCTATTTTGGACTAATCTCAATGCTTTCTGTAGCACGGTCATGCAAGTTCAAATTTGTTAAATTGGAAGTTCAAAAGTTGAATCTAGTAATTTCAAAATAATTCCCTAGTGTAGACATGGCCTAAGAGCCTGCTTCACACTGGGGTTTCATTGCCATTGATAACTCCATTGTATCACAGAAAAGGAGTGATCCAATGGAATTCTCTCCTGTTAAAGTGAAGCTTATTTGTCTAGGAATCAGAGCCTTCTAGGCAGCAGGTCCAAGATTGTGGAACTCCATGCAGGGATTAAAAATGACTTCAAATCACACCATATCATGTTCAACATACAAAGCACAAAGAAGACATCTGCTTAATAAAATAATTAGGGCTGTCAAGTGATTAAAAATTGTAATCACGATTAATCAATTTAAAACTTAATCATGCAGCGCTGCCCCTTAGAAGCACCGTGGTGGCGCATCAAAGGGGCTGTGCAACATGAAGCCCAGGATCAGATGGAGTGCCCAGCTGACCATGGGTTCCACTGCCACGGGGAGCCCAGGATCAGCTGGGAGTCCCCAGCTGACCCCGGGCTCCCCAGCTGCCCCTTTAAAATGCCACCTCTGGCTGCCATGGAGACTAGGGTCCCCAGCTCTGCGTGGCAGCGGAACCCTGGGGTTCTGGAGAAATGCTGCATGGAGCCCGGGATCAGCTGGGGAGTTCCCAGCTGATCCCAGGCTTCACTGCCCCTTTGAAACATGCAGAGGTGGCGTTTCTTAGGGTCAGCCACTGTACAGCTGATCCTTGGCTCAGCTGTGAGGTGGCTGCTCCTTTGAAATGCCACCTCTGCGCATTCCAAAGAGGCATTGGAGCCTGGGGTTAACTGGGGAGTCCCCAGCTGATCCCGGAGTGGCGCTTCACAGAGGCATCACAACATTAATGCCTGTGATTCACGCGTTAAAAAATTTAACACATTAATCCTGGACTGTGTTAATCACAGGTGTTACTGCATGTCAATTGACAGTCCTAAAATATTAAAAATTAAAACAGAATAAGATAATCATCAGACAAGCATTGAGACCTCTCAGTTATTTCCAGACTGAACCATGAATATTTTTAAATTCGCTCATCTCTAATTTCCTTTTAGTTGTTAATTATCACAAGAACTAATTATTACAGTAAATAAAGAAGAAAGAAGAACCCATGTGTTCATTAAAATTTGAAAACAAACAAACCCCAAAATGTCTGTGTGATTACCTTAAAATCCCACCTGATCAGCTGGCCCACAATCAGTATTAGCAACACAAATAGGTTAAATTAGTTGTTCATTGCCTTTTATTTCTCCTGTCTAAAGTTTACCCCTAAACCTATGTTTCCTGGATTTCTAAATTATACTGAAGTATTGTTTGAAGGTAGTATCATAAGACCCTATTCCCACTTCCGCATATCAACACCGTTAGTTCTGACAATTCAAATTCCAACATCTAAGAGAAAACAAGTATTAAAATATCAATTGTATTTACAGATTCTAACACTACTAAGGGACTATAAAAATCAGCAAATGGAGGACTGAATCAGGCTTGAAAGTAACTAAGGGTACGTCTACACTACAACATTAATTCGAACTAAGCTAATTCAAACTAACGGATCCAGACTAAAAAACTAGTTCGAATTAGCGTTTTGCTAGCATGTCCACATTAAGTGGACCCTGAACCGAGGTTAAGGATGGCCGGAAGCAGTGCCGGCAGGGCATCAGAGGAGGACTTAGAGTGTGGAGATGCTGCCTCAGGCTAGCCCAGGGCTGTGCTTAAAGGGACCCGACCCCCACCCCACCCCCTAACCCTCAGGGGTGCCCCGCTTGCAAAGCAGTCCTGGCTTGGAGTGCCCAGAGTACCCACACTAGGCACATCACACCACTCGGCCATCAGCCCGGCTGCACTTGCCGCAGGCTGCCATCTGGAGAGAAGGGGCAATTGGGGGGCTGCAGGAGAGCTTCCACACCCAGAAGCCTGCAGAGCCAGCCCAGTCCTCCCCACCGGGGGCTCGTGCCCCATTCCTCCCTCACCTCCTTCCACTTACCCTTCCCTAGCCCCTCTTCTTGATGTACAAAATAAAGATAACGTGTGGACAAAACTAGAAACTCTCTTTATTTAACAAAACTCGGGGAAACTGGGAAAAGGAGGTGGGAGAGGGGAAGAGAGAGGGTGGGAGAGGGGAGGGGGAAAACTGGGAGGAGGGAGCTGAAAGGGGGAAGCAAGGGAAAGGAGGGGGTGGGGAAACTGAAGGATAAGGGGTGGGGGTCTCGCCGAGCCAACCACCTCCCAGCATGGCGAGGGAGGGGGCCTCGGCGTCCCCAGGGGGATGGGGTGGAGGGTGCGGAGGTTGAGGTGGGGGGTGTGGACATTGAGGAAGAGGTTGTGGGGGTTGAGGAGGAAGAGGTGGGAGGGGGGCAGGAGTGGGAGGAGGGACAGCAGTTGGGGGGGCAGCAGGCACAGGATCAGCACGGGGCACCATGCTCTGCAGCAGGAGCTGCAGGTTGGTGCTCAGCCCTCGGAGCTCAGACAGCAGCTCGTGGCGGACCTGAAGGTCTTCCCGCATCCAGGCCTGTAGTGTGCAGTGCACGACTCGCAGGGCCTCCAGGTGCTGGTCCCGGTACTCCTGCTCTGTGCTGGCGGTCTGGAGCAGGCCGCGGGTGCGGGAGCATGTCCCGGGTGGGGTGGTGCGCCCTGCACGAGCAGCTGGTGCAGCTGTAGAGAAAGAAGAGAAGTGGTCAGTTTTCCCTGAGGACGCAGAGGATGATGCCCAGCCCCCTCCCCAACTCCACAACGTGAGGGTGACCATGTCCTGCACCGTCACAGCCGCTGTGCTTGTACAGAGGCCATGGTCAGGATGTCTGGCTCTCCCCGGGACTGGGAGCTGCCCCAAGACCGCACCCATGTCCCTGTGCCATGTATAGTGTGGCCGGGGCGGTGAGGAGGAGGGGGAAATGTCCCCTGCCTCCGTGTAGAGGGGACATGTGAAGGGAAATCATCCTGCTGGGTCCTGCCCCGGGGTCGGGAGCATGTCACATCTCTTTGCACAAGCATGTGCCTATTGGGCAATGGCCCCTGGGTGTCACGCAGATGGAGCCACCTGCCCAAGGTGGCATGGCACGTGCTCGCATGTGCACTGGTGTCTGCGTGATCCGTGGAAGGCATGGCCCACGCGCATGGTCTCTGGTCTCCCTCCCACCTCTCCCCCCCCGAACTACTTAATTCAAACTACTTACCCGGTACGGTCTCCCTAGACGACCCTGCTGGAACAGCTGGCGGTGGCCCCTCTGGTGCGCCCAGGTCAGGGCCCTCTGGTCCCGGCTCACTGTCCCCCGGGCTGGCACGGACTGCCCCTCCCCCCAAGAGTTGGTGGAGGGCAGAGAAGTAGGGGCAGGTGGCAGCCCCTGTAGCGGTGCCGCCCCTTGTGGCCCTGGCATACCCCTGCCGCAGCTGCTTCAACTTAATTCGCACCTGCTCTTGGGTGCGCCTGTGTCCCCTGCTGGCCATGGCGGCTGCTATGCAGCTGTAGACAGCCGCGTTCCTCCTCCTAGTGCGGAGATCATGGACGTTGGGGGCCTGCCCCCAAACCTCAATGAGGTCCATGACCTCCGCACTAGACCAGGAGGCCGCGCGCCATCTACGGCCCCTGGCTGGCCCCTGGGTGCTCGGGGACTGGGCAGGGGACGGCTCGCTGCCACTGGCTGCCTGGCTCATTCTGGCACCACTGGATCAGGGGCAGAGACTGCTGGCAGGGCTGTCTGACTCCAGTGCTGTCTGGACAGAGTCTACCCCTTTAAGGGCCCGGGGCTGGGGGAGAGGAGAAGAATTTTCCTGGTTGTGCCCAGAGAGGCCACCAGGGGGAACCTGGGAAGGGCTAGCCTCCCACTAGTTCGAATTAAGGGTCTACACAGCCCTTAATTCGAACTAGTAAGTTCGAACTAGGCTTAATCCTTGTAAAATGAGGTTTACCTAGTTCGAACTAAGCACTCCGTTAGTTCGAATTAAGTTCGAACTAACGGAGCGCTAGTGTAGCGCCTAGGAAAGTTAGTTCGAACTAACGTCCGTTAGTTCGAAATAACTTTGTAGTGTAGACATACCCTAAGGTATCAGGTTAACCAACACTTAATACTTAAGCACAAGAAAACCAATATTATAAACCATAAACATTCTAAAGTCAGAAAAGAAGGCTCTTTATGACAAAATTTCTGCCTTGAGAAGAGGAGAAGATAATCCTTGGTGGCTCTAGAAACACCAACCTGCACCTTAACTTGCTAATCATTCTGGGTATGTCTACACTACAGTGCTAATTCGAACTAACTTAGTTCGAATTACTTAATTCGAACTAAGCTTATTCGAACTAACGCATCTAGAACTAAAAACTAGTTTGAATTAGCGTTTTGCTAATTCGAATTAGCATGTCCACATTAAGTGGACTCTGAACCGGGGTTAAGGATGGCCGGAAGCAGTGCCGGCAGGGCATCAGAGGAGGACTTAGAGTGTGGAGATGCTGCCTCAGGCTAGCCCAGGGCTGTGCTTAAAGGGACCCGACCCCCACCCCACCCCCTAACCCTCAGGGGTGCCCCGCTTGCAAAGCAGTCCTGGCTTGGAGTGCCCAGAGTACCCACACTAGGCACATCACACCACTCGGCCATCAGCCCGGCTGCACTTGCCGCAGGCTGCCATCTGGAGAGAAGGGGCAATTGGGGGGCTGCAGGAGAGCTTCCACACCCAGAAGCCTGCAGAGCCAGCCCAGTCCTCCCCACCGGGGGCTCGTGCCCCATTCCTCCCTCACCTCCTTCCACTTACCCTTCCCTAGCCCCTCTTCTTGATGTACAAAATAAAGATAACGTGTGGACAAAACTAGAAACTCTCTTTATTTAACAAAACTCGGGGAAACTGGGAAAAGGAGGTGGGAGAGGGGAAGAGAGAGGGTGGGAGAGGGGAGGGGGAAAACTGGGAGGAGGGAGCTGAAAGGGGGAAGCAAGGGAAAGGAGGGGGTGGGGAAACTGAAGGATAAGGGGTGGGGGTCTCGCCGAGCCAACCACCTCCCAGCATGGCGAGGGAGGGGGCCTCGGCGTCCCCAGGGGGATGGGGTGGAGGGTGTGGAGGTTGAGGTGGGGGGTGTGGACATTGAGGAAGAGGTTGTGGGGGTTGAGGAGGAAGAGGTGGGAGGGGGGCAGGAGTGGGAGGAGGGACAGCAGTTGGGGGGGCAGCAGGCACAGGATCAGCACGGGGCACCATGCTCTGCAGCAGGAGCTGCAGGTTGGTGCTCAGCCCTCGGAGCTCAGACAGCAGCTCGTGGCGGACCTGAAGGTCTTCCCGCATCCAGGCCTGTAGTGTGCAGTGCACGACTCGCAGGGCCTCCAGGTGCTGGTCCCGGTACTCCTGCTCTGTGCTGGCGGTCTGGAGCAGGCCGCGGGTGCGGGAGCATGTCCCGGGTGGGGTGGTGCGCCCTGCACGAGCAGCTGGTGCAGCTGTAGAGAAAGAAGAGAAGTGGTCAGTTTTCCCTGAGGACGCAGAGGATGATGCCCAGCCCCCTCCCCAACTCCACAACGTGAGGGTGACCATGTCCTGCACCGTCACAGCCGCTGTGCTTGTACAGAGGCCATGGTCAGGATGTCTGGCTCTCCCCGGGACTGGGAGCTGCCCCAAGACCGCACCCATGTCCCTGTGCCATGTATAGTGTGGCCGGGGCGGTGAGGAGGAGGGGGAAATGTCCCCTGCCTCCGTGTAGAGGGGACATGTGAAGGGAAATCATCCTGCTGGGTCCTGCCCCGGGGTCGGGAGCATGTCACATCTCTTTGCACAAGCATGTGCCTATTGGGCAATGGCCCCTGGGTGTCACGCAGATGGAGCCACCTGCCCAAGGTGGCATGGCACGTGCTCGCATGTGCACTGGTGTCTGCGTGATCCGTGGAAGGCATGGCCCACGCGCATGGTCTCTGGTCTCCCTCCCACCTCTCCCCCCCCGAACTACTTAATTCAAACTACTTACCCGGTACGGTCTCCCTAGACGACCCTGCTGGAACAGCTGGCGGTGGCCCCTCTGGTGCGCCCAGGTCAGGGCCCTCTGGTCCCGGCTCACTGTCCCCCGGGCTGGCACGGACTGCCCCTCCCCCCAAGAGTTGGTGGAGGGCAGAGAAGTAGGGGCAGGTGGCAGCCCCTGTAGCGGTGCCGCCCCTTGTGGCCCTGGCATACCCCTGCCGCAGCTGCTTCAACTTAATTCGCACCTGCTCTTGGGTGCGCCTGTGTCCCCTGCTGGCCATGGCGGCTGCTATGCAGCTGTAGACAGCCGCGTTCCTCCTCCTAGTGCGGAGATCATGGACGTTGGGGGCCTGCCCCCAAACCTCAATGAGGTCCATGACCTCCGCACTAGACCAGGAGGCCGCGCGCCATCTACGGCCCCTGGCTGGCCCCTGGGTGCTCGGGGACTGGGCAGGGGACGGCTCGCTGCCACTGGCTGCCTGGCTCATTCTGGCACCACTGGATCAGGGGCAGAGACTGCTGGCAGGGCTGTCTGACTCCAGTGCTGTCTGGACAGAGTCTACCCCTTTAAGGGCCCGGGGCTGGGGGAGAGGAGAAGAATTTTCCTGGTTGTGCCCAGAGAGGCCACCAGGGGGAACCTGGGAAGGGCTAGCCTCCCACTAGTTCGAATTAAGGGTCTACACAGCCCTTAATTCGAACTAGTAAGTTCGAACTAGGCTTAATCCTTGTAAAATGAGGTTTACCTAGTTCGAACTAAGCACTCCGTTAGTTCGAATTAAGTTCGAACTAACGGAGCGCTAGTGTAGCGCCTAGGAAAGTTAGTTCGAACTAACGTCCGTTAGTTCGAAATAACTTTGTAGTGTAGACATACCCTAAGGTATCAGGTTAACCAACACTTAATACTTAAGCACAAGAAAACCAATATTATAAACCATAAACATTCTAAAGTCAGAAAAGAAGGCTCTTTATGACAAAATTTCTGCCTTGAGAAGAGGAGAAGATAATCCTTGGTGGCTCTAGAAACACCAACCTGCACCTTAACTTGCTAATCATTCTGGGTATGTCTACACTACAGTGCTAATTCGAACTAACTTAGTTCGAATTACTTAATTCGAACTAAGCTTATTCGAACTAACGCATCTAGAACTAAAAACTAGTTTGAATTAGCGTTTTGCTAATTCGAATTAGCATGTCCACATTAAGTGGACTCTGAACCGGGGTTAAGGATGGCCGGAAGCAGTGCCGGGAGGGCATCAGAGGAGGACTTAGAGCGTGGAGCTGCTGTCTCAGGCTAGCCGAGGGCTGTGCTTAAAGGGACCTGACCCCCACCCCAGACAGACAGTTCTCAGGGGTGCCCCACTTGCAAAGCAGTCCTGGCTTGGATTGCCCGGAGCACCCACACTGGGCACATCACAGCAGTCGGCCATCAGACCGGCTGCACTTGCCGCAGGCTGCCATCTGGAGAGAAGGGGCAATTGGGGGGCTGCAGGAGTGCTTCCACCCCCAGAAGCCCGCAGAGCCAGCCCAGTCCTCCCCATCCGGGGCTCGTACCCCATTCCTCCCTCACCTCCTTCCACTTACCCTTCCCTAGCCCCCCTTCCTGATGTACAAAATAAAGAAAACGTGCGGCGAAAAATAGAATCTCTCTTTATTGAACAAAACTCGGGGAGACTGGGAAAAGGAGGTGGGAGAGGGGAAGAGAGAGGGTGGGAGAGGGGAGGGCAACTAAAATGATCAGAGGTTTGGAAGAGGTCCCATATGAAGAGAGGCTAAAGGGACTGGGACTTTTCAATTTAGAAAAGAGGAGACTGAGGGGGGATAGGATAGAGGTCTATAAAAGCATGAGTGGGGTGGAGAGGGTGCATACAGAAAAGTTCTTCATTAGTTCCCATAATAGAAGGACTAGAGGACACCAAAGGAAAGGAATGGGTAGCAGGCTTCAAACTAGTAACAGAAAGTTGTTCTTCACAAAGCAAAGAGTCAACCTGTGGAACGCCTTACTGCAGGAGGCTGTGAAGGCTAGAACTAGAACAGAGTTTAAAGAGAAGTGAGATAAAGTCATGAAGGTTGGGTCCATGGAGTGCTATTAGCCAGGGGGTAGGAGTGGTGTCCCTGCCCAAAGTTCGTGGAAGGCTGGAGAGGGATGGCACGAGACAAATGGCTTGGTCACTGTCATCGGTCCATCCCCTCCAGGGTCCCTAGCGTTGTCCGCTGTCAGCAGACAGGCTACTGGGCTAGATGGACCTTTGGTCTGACCCAGGACGGCCATTGTAAGCTCAGGGCTCAGGGTCGGGGGTCTCAGTGGACCACCTTGATTTTCATGCACACCTGCTCCTGGGTGGCCAGGCAGCTCTCCTGCCCTAGACGGCCACTTTCCTGTGCCTAGTGTGGAGGTTGTGGACGAGGTCCACGATGTCCGCACTAGACCAGGCGGGTGCCCACCTCTTGCAGTCCCGGGCAAGTTCCCGGGAGCCGCCAGCCTGGTCCCAGGAAGAGGGGGAGGGCTGGGGGGCATCGGGTGGCTGGCTCGAGCCGTGCCAGGTGCAGGGTGTGCTAGCTGGGTGCTGGCAGGCTTGCACCTGGCACGGGCATCGTAGCCAGCCCGTGCCCCTTTAAGGGGTCTGGGGCTGGGAGGGGGGCAGACGAGTTTCCCTGGTGTTGGCCAGAGTGGCCACCAGGGAAAACTGGGGAGGGCTAGCCTCCCACTAGTTCGAATTAAGGGGGTACACAGCCCTTAATTCGAACTAGTAAGTTCGAACTAGGCTTAGTCCTCATAGAATGAGGTTTACATAGTTCGAACTAAGCGCTCCGCTAGTTCGAATTAAGTTCGAACTAGCGTAGCGCTAGTGTAGCGCCTATCAAAGTTCATTCAAACTAACGTCCGTTAGTTCGAATTAACTTTGTAGTGTAGACATACCCTCTGTGATAGGGAAAATTTGGCCTCTAGGGCCGGTTTTGGGCCATGGTAGCGCACCTCTGTGCTGGCCCCAAGCCACTTGAGTGCAGTAGTGGCACCTCTGGGGTTGGCCCCAGCTGTGTGGGTGCAGTAGCAATGCCTCTGGGGCTTGCTCCGGGCCACCTAGCCATGGTAGCAGTGCTTCTGGGGCTGGTCCTGGGCCACGTGGGTGCAGTAGTGGCACCTCTGGGGCTGGCCCCAACTGTGTAGGTTCAGAAGCAATGCCTCTGGGACTGGCCCTGAGCTGCCTGGCCGCGATTGTGGTGCCTTTAGGTCCGGCCCCAGGCTGTGCACCTCTGACTTCTGGGGTGGCCTGGGGATTCATGGCTGCGGTGCCTCTGGGCCCGACCCCAAACTGTGTTGCTGCAGTAGAGGCGCATTTTGGGCAGCCTGGGCCACGGTGTCTTAGGGCCAGCCCCTGGACTGTGTTGCTGCAGCAGCAGAGTCTCCCTCCAGGGCGGCTTAGACAGCATGGCTGCAACTGTTGCTGCAAGGGGTCACAAAACAAGGTTCCCCTTCATGCCCAGACCTCCGACACCCCAATCCTGTCACTTCCCTCCTTGCCAAAACCCAGCACCCTCAGCTTGCTCCAACCCCCTCACTTGTTCTTGCACCCTCCCTTGTTCCTGCTCCTTCCACCTGGCCAGACATTCTACTCCTGGTCTGATTCTGCACCTCAGATACCTCCCAGATCCTGCACCCCTTCCCTATCCTACTTGCTGGCAGCCCCGTCTCATGTACTGTACCCTTCATTTTTGTCCCTACCCCAGAGCGTAAGGAGGTCCATAAAATCCTCTAACTCCAGAACCCTAGAAAACTAAATCTGGTCTATGGGAAGCCCTGAACCTCAGACCCCATTTTCCCCTCACTCTGTGAGGCTGGGGCACCAGAGGAGTGAGGTGTCTCAGTTGGCGCCAATACAGTGAGCATTGGGTGATTTTTGAGGAGTTGTTTTTCTTCTCACTCTTGTGGTCCCCAACTGATTTTTTGTGGGTCAGTGACCCTCAACCCCAAAAAGGGTCCCCACCCCTGCCATAAATAAAGAAAACATTGAAACCTTTTGTGTTGGACATAATATTTTACTTTGTTTAAAATTAAGTTTTATAAACCAGCATGAGAAAGTTAAAAAGCTTAATTTGGTTCATAATTAAAATTAAACTGTTCTTACTAAGTGCAGCTGGTTCAGAAAATAAGGTCACCATACCCAGCAGGGTAGTTATCAACCTCACCCCTTCCGCCCGAAGCCCCGCCCCTTCCTGGTTGGCCTGCACCCACTTCCGAAATTTGTGAAGTGGCCCCCCTTCCAAAATTATTGCCCATCCCTGCTCTAGACCTTTAATCATTCTTGTTGCTCTTCTCTGGGCCTTCTCCAATTTCTCCACATCTTTCTTGAAATGTGGTGCCCAGAACTGGACACAATACTCCAATTGAGGCCTAATCAGCGCAGAGCAGAGCAGAAGAATGACTTCTCGTGTCTTGCTCACAACACTCCTGTTAATGCATCCCAGAATCATGTTTGCTTTTTTTGCAACAGCGTCACACTGTTGGCTCATATTGGCTTGTGGTCTGCTATGATCCCTAGATCCCTTTCTGCAGTACTCCTTCCTAGACAGTTGCTTCCTATACTGTATGTATGAAACTGATTGTTCCTTCCTAAGTGATGGTTTTCTTGTTTTAATTATTTTTTCCTTACATTAGACAGTCATTATAATTTGTGAACGTAGCCTGGTCTAAAAACACTTTTCAAAGATTATACCCAGAAATTGGGATCTAGCTACCAATAGGTAGTAGTTACCAGATTGATGCCGCCAATGCTACACTACGTTAATGGAAAACTTATCGATTGCTATGGGGCAATCTAGGGCACGTGAGGATTAAGTGTGTAGAACAGTAGCTGCTTCTGTAGCAAGACTATTTCCTGGTTCAGTTTTGCAGGATGTAGCATGTAGTAAGGCTACTATCACTGAAGAGACCCTTTTCTGGATTGTGGGAAATACGGTCATATGTGGCAGTCCCAATGAGGGTGACTGGTGAGAGGAATGGTCCAGCTAGCAGATCACCAAAATGGGAGGAGAACAGAGCAAAGGGCACTGCTGACCCCAGAAGACATCTACAAGGATGGAATGGGTTGCCTGAACTAGAAAAGAAATGTGCTGACTGAGGTTTCCATGGGGAGTGTATCCTGAAGCTTTTCCCATGTCAGAGGCCCAGTTCTCACTGAAATTTCCAAGAACCTGGACTAACAATGTACAAACTTCTAAAGCGTTGCTTTCATAATGAAAAGTGAAATTACATGCTTTTTCAAAATGATAGCTTTCTGGCTGGTTGATAGGTACTCATTTATATTGAGCTTCCATTTATAAACAGCTTATATATGATTAATAGATATAATGAGCACATTACAGACATAAGTAGCTTGTGTTCCAGATGGGTATAAGCTTAAGGAGTTTAATACTTATATGTTGCCTGTTGACCAGTTATATTCAATGTATAACTACTGATTTATGTATATAAGTGTATATTAATTATTTATTTCTCTTTAGAAACTATGAATAAGTGTATCCATAATAAAAAGTATAATTTAATTTTCATTATGTGTGATACTTAAAACAGTTTATATTTAGTGATTTATGCTTTTGTAATTAGATCATTTTTGTGATGCATATTGATGTTATTCATAGCATTATTTTTAGTGCTATTCACCAGAGGACTTCCAAATATTTCATAAAGGCAGTTAACTAACCACAGCTGCATTTTTACATATGAAGAATTAGAAGTGCAGTGAGGTTGTTTTATAAATGTAAGGTTGCACAACAAGTGAATGAATGGCATAGCAGGAAATAGAATCCGGATATCCTGATTCACATTCTCAAGATTTGCCCACTGGACTATACTGCTCCCTGTATCACAATTCACATAGTCCCCCTTTAAAAAGAGACCCTCCTGCGCATATCTACCTAATTGAGAGTTTATTTTACAAAACCCATTGCCTTCCAATTTGAGAAGGATTTGTTGCTATGAGAAAATTTAAAAAGTCTGCAAGGAGGAAAATACAAACAGAATAAATGGAAGGAAAAAAGAAACAAAGTTAACTCTTGGGGTGTGTCTAGACTACAGGGTTTTGTCGACAAAAGTGGACTTTTGTTGATAAAACTATACTTGCGTCCACACTGCCTTTGAGTTATGTTGACATAACGTCGACAAAACTCAGCAGTTTTGTTGACGTATGTAAACCTCATTCTACGAGAAATAACACCTTTTGTCGACAGAGTTCTGTCAATAGAAGGCATTATTGCATCTACACTGTCTTTTGCGTCCACACTGTTATGTCAACAAAGCGGCTTGCTTTGTCGACAGAACTGGATGTAGTCTAGACGCTCTATGTCGGCATAAGTTTTGTCAACAGATTCTGTCGACAAAACTTATGTCGACGTAAGCCTGTAGTCTAGACATACCCTTGATGTTATGACTTTGCCTCTGAGTCAGAAATACCTGCAGAGGAATTGAGGCACAAGGGCAAAATAAATGGGATGGCCCAGAAAAGGTCTTGCAACATTGGGAAAGGCGTTTCATATTCCTGCTGCAACTTCAGGATAGTGGAAGTAACTCAGATGTGTGTATTTGCTCATAGCATTGTAAATAAACTATTTCTCTATTTTTCTTATCTTTAAGAGTATAACATTTTGGAACTAGACTACTTTGGCTAACATAGTACTCAGGATTCCAAGGGGCCTAAGGACACCCCATTATACACTGGGGGTACGTCTACACTACAACGTTAATTCGAACTAACTTATTTCGAATTAGTTAATTCAAACTAAGCTAATTCGAACTAACGGATCCAGACTAAAAAACTAGTTCGAATTAGCGTTTTGCTAATTCGAAATAGTGCGTCCACATTAAGTGGACCCTGAACCAGGCTTAAGGCTGGCCGGAAGCAGTGCCGGCAGAGCATCAGAGGAGGACTTAGAGCGTGGAGATGCTGTGTCAGGCTAGCCGAGGGCTGTGCTTAAAGGGTCCCAACCCCCACCCCGGACAGACAGTTCTCAGGGTTCCCCGCTTGCAAAGCAGTCCTGGCTTGGATTGCCCGGAGCACCCACACTGGGAACATCTCAGCACTCGGTCATCAGACCGGCTGCACTTGCCGCAGGCTGCCATCTGAGGAGAGGGGGCAATTGGGGGGCTGCAGGAGAGCTTCCACCCCAAAAGCCCGCAGAGCAAGCCCAGTCCTCCCCATCAAGGGCGCATACCCCATTCCTCCCTCACCTCCTTCCACTTACCCTTCCCTAGCCCCTCTTCTTGATGTACAAAATAAAGGACAATTGTGTTCAAAAATGGCATCTGTCTTTATTGAACAAAACTGGGGGAGACTGGGAAAAGGAGGTGGGAGAGGGGAAGAAAGAGGCTGGGAGAGGGGAGGGCAACTAAAATGATCAGGGGTTGGGAACAGGTCCCATATGAAGAGAGGCTAAAGAGACTGGGACTTTTCAGCTTAGAAAAGAGGAGATGGAGGGGGGACAGGATAGAGGTCTCTAAAAGCAGGAGTTGGGTGGAGAGGGTGCATCAAGAAAAGTTCTTCATTAGTTCCCATAATAGAAGGACTAGAGGACACCAAAGGAAAGGAATGTGTAGCAGGCTTCAAATTAGTAACAGAAAGTTGTTCTTCACAAAGGAAAGAGTCAACCTGTGGAACTCCTTGCCGCAGGAGGCTGTGAAGGCTAGAACTAGAACAGAGTTTAAAGGGACGTGAGATCAAGTCATGGAGTTTGGGTCCATGGAGTGCTATTAGCCAGGGGCTAGGAGTGGTGTCCCTGCCCAAGGTTTGTGGATGGCTGGAGAGGGATGGCACGAGACAAATGGCTTGGTCACTGTCTTCGGTCCATCCCCTCCAGGGTCCCTAGGGTTGGCCACTGTTGGCAGACAGGCTACTGGGCTAGATGGACCTTTGGTCTGACCCAGTACGGCCATTGTAAGCTCAGGGTCGGGGGTCTCAGTGGACCACCTTGATTTTCATGCACACCTGCTCCTGGGTGGCCAGGCTGGCAGCTCTCCTGCCCTAGCCGTCCACTTTCCTGTGCCTAGTGCGGAGGTCGTGGACAAGGTCCACGATGTCTGCACTATCCCAGGCGGGTGCCCGCCTCTTGCGGTCCCGGGCAAGCTCCCGGGAGCCACCAGCCTGGTCCCGGGAAGAGGGGGAGGGTTGGGGGGCATCGGGTGGCTGGCTCGAACCGTGCCAGGTGCAGGGTCTGCTGGCTGGGTGCTGGCAGGCTTGCACCTGGCATGGGCACTGTAGCCAGCCAGTGCCCCTTTAAGGGGTCTGGGGCCGGGAGGGGGGCAAACGAGTTTCCCTGGTGTTGGCCAGAGTGGCCACCAGGGAAACCTGGGGAGGGCTAGCCTCCCACTAGTTCGAATTAAGGGGCTACACACCCCTTAATTTGAACGAGTAAATTCGAACTAGGCTTAATCCTCGTGGAATGAGGATTACCTAGTTCGAACTAAGCGCTCCATTAGTTCGAATTAAATTCAAACTAACAGAGCGCTAGTGTAGCGCCTATGAAAGTTAGTTCGAACTAACGTCCGTTAGTTCGAACTAACTTTGTAGTGTAGACATACCCACATGGATCTGAGCCTATTGAGCTACCTCATTTCCAGCAAATGGCCAGGCACAATTTCTTTGTGGAGTGGCCCTTTGTAGAGCACAGATCACATGTACACCAATAAGACCTTTGACTTTATGCAGAATGTTGGAAGACCCGCATATATATTTATCTGTGTATGTCAAGGAATGCTGGATATATATTTAATTACTTTTTTCTCATCATTTTCAATTTTCACTTCTGTAGTTTATCTAAAGCACATCTTAGAAGCCAAGCAAATAGAAAAAGAAAGCATGCTCATAATTCTGAGCTACAGTAAGAAAAGAATAAGTATAGATGCCCATGTGACACATTCTTTTTACTCTATTGTTCTATGAACTAAGAGTTCTGTGTTTTAGCTCACAAGATCATGTGATCTTGTATTCACCCATTATTATGAAATCAATAGTTGTAAGATTAAAGAAACAAATAAAAATATTTACTGGCCAGCAAAAAAGGTCAAATTGTATTGTTATTTATTGCAAAATGTTTTGTCTCATAACCATCTTTCAACCAATTGGATTATATTTAGCAATCTGAGGAGTATCAAATATATCAGAAAATTATTGATCGTGTCTTTGTTGCTTTGTGGAGTTTTTACAAAGACATTTCACAGAAGAAACAAGTAAAACATTCTATAAAGGATTCTAAAAGCATTGAAAGCAACACCAATCCTCAGTGAACTAAGAAACCTTTCAAATGCCACACCGACACTCAGTAGGGGCTGAATGTTAGATATATCAACTAAGAAGCACATTGAAAAAAAAACCTCCAAGCCCATATACAGTTTCTGTTAGCTCCTCCAAATAAATATTATAGCAGCATTGGTTTTGGAACACAAATTTGGAAAGGTGATTAGGATAAATTAGTTAAACTAAAATTATGTTAAGATTTAGCATACTGGACTTTGACATCTGAAACTAAAATTCAAATCTTGTTTTAGGTCATGAATGTAAAATAAGTTGTTTTCTAATTCTAAACACTTTCTAGACATTTGATGACAAGACTATTAATGAAGCTGTTAAATTGGAGAGCTCAAGAATGGTCCGGAACTGGAACTGCCAGGAGTGCAAAGGTCAGGATTAAAATACCTCACTACAGGTATGTCATGGCTCCTTTCCCACTCTGGCATGATAAATGCAGAAGTGAGGGCCAGCAAAAGTACCCCAAAACCTTACCTACCAGGTTCTGGTATAAAACTTCTCCCCAAAATCTTAACAACCTAGATTTTGGGAATAAAATCTCTGCCGACACCGCCCAAGTATTGATACAAAAATCAGGGGAAAGATCACTTGGGAAATCTCACCCCCTAAAGTACAACCAGGACACAACCATTAACCAATACCAGGCTAATAAAAAGGAAAGAGAAAGAACTTTTATTATCACCACAATATTCCTGTTGCAAGCATAATGACTAGATGGAAAAGTAACAAAATAATACACTCGTAGAGGAGAAATTTACCATGGGCCAGGAACTTAGGGTATGTCTACACGACAAAGTTAATTCGAACTAACAGCCATTAGTTCGAATTAACTTTCATAGCGTCTATACATACAAACCACTAGTTCGAATTTAATTTGAATTAGCGGAGCGCTTAATTCGAACTAGGTAACTTCATTCTACAAGGACTAACGCCTAGTTCGAATTAAGTAGTTCGAATTAAGGGCCGTCTAGCCACTTAATTTGAACTAGTTGGAGGCTAGCCCTTCCCAGCTTGCCCTGGTGGCCACTCTGGGCCCAACCAGGGAAACTCTTCTGCCCCCCTCCTGGCCCTGGAGCCCTTAAAGGGCCATGGTCTGGCTACGGTGCTTGTGCCAGTTGCAAGCCTGCCAGCACCCAGCCAGCAGACTCTGCACCTGGCATGGCATGAGCCAGCCACCTGCTGCCACCGAGCCCTCTGCCTCTTCCCAGGACCAGGCTGGTGGCTCATAGGAGCCTGCCCGGGGCCGCAAGAGGAGGGCGCCCACCTGGTCTAGTGCAGAGATTGTGGACCTCATCAAGGTTTGGGAGGAGGCCTCCAATGTCCACGATCTCCGCACTAGCCACAGGAACGCATCCATCTACAGCCGCAGGGCTGACAGCCTGGCCGCCAGAGAACACATGCGGACCCGGGAGCAGATCCGCTGCAAAATTAAGGACCTGCGGCAGGCCTACTCCAGGGCCTCCTTGCCAGGGGCTGACCGGGAGGCATGCCCCCACTTTGAGGCCGTGCGTATCCTGGGGGTTCACACAGTCCATGCCCCCCAGGTGGTGATCAACCCCGGGGCAGAGGGACCTGTCCTGAACACAGAGGAGGAGGACGCCGAGAGCCTGGAGCCTGCAGGGAGCCTGCCCAGGACCCAGGAACCCCGAGGCACCGCGGGGGAGGGCTCCATATGTGAGTGCCATCATGCTCCCCTTATGTGTATGAGGGGTGTGAGGGGAGAGGGAGCCCAGGGACCGTGCTCCTGGTCCTTGCCCACCATGGAGCAGCAGCTGGGTGTCATGCAGGGGCCCTGACCCATTCCCCACACACTGACCTCACCTTGCAGAGGAGGTCTGGGTTTCACCCACCAAAATGACCACTGCTCTTATTTCACCACAGCGCTGCACCTGGGACTGCAGGGCGCACCAGGATCATAGAGGACTACCAGTGGCAGCACCTGCGGCTTCTGGAGCAGCAGCTCCGCATCTAAGAGCACTGGGTCCGGGAGGACCTGCGGCTGCAGCAGCAGAGCTTGGAGGTGCTGGAGGAGCAGAGCCGTGCCCTCAGAGGTCACCTCCAGACCCTGGTGGACAGGTTCCTGCCTCCTCCCGCTCCAGCCCCTGTGGCTGCTCCTCCTCCCATCCCTGCTCCCCATCCCGCTTCCTCCACACCCCAAGTTCCTCCTGCCCCACCCTCCACACCCACTCCCCCCGATGCCCCAACACCCACAATGATGCGAAATTGGAGAGCCAGCAGGACCCCCAACCCTGAGCTTTCCCTTCCTCCCCTTCCACCCCCTTCCAGCTCCCTCCTCCCAGGTTTCCCCCTCCCCTCTCCCACCCTCACTCCTCCCTCCCCTACCCCAGGTATGTACAATAAACAGAGATTTTTGTTGGCAAAACAGGTGTGTTTATTTGACATTAGGAAGGGGGGTTAGGGAGGGGAAAGGGGAAGGAGGGGAGGGTGGAAGACGGCCCCAGTGGGGCATGCAGGGAGAGTTCAGTCCTCCTCCTCCACCTGGAAGCTCTCCCACAGGGCTTCCCGGATCCGGACGGCCCCCCGCTGGGCCTCCCGGACAGCGGCGGTGCGGGGCTTCACGTACTGGCCAGCCATGCGCTCAGCCTCAGCCATCCAGGCTGGCAGGAAAGCCTCCCCTTTCCGCTCACATAAATTGTGCACACAACATGCTGCCACCATGGGAGGGATGTTGTGCTCAGTGAGGTCAAGGCGGGTGAGGAGGCACCTAAATCGGGCTTTCAGTCACCCGAAGGCCCCCTCGATCATGATGCGGGCCCTGGTCAGCCTCGTATTGAAGGCCTGCCAGGAGAGGTTGAGGTGCCCCGTGTACGGCTTCATGAGCCAGGGCAGTAGGGGGTAGGCCGCATCCCCCACCAGGCAGATGGGAATGTCCATGTCCCCGACCCTGATGTGGTAGTCGGGGAAGAAGGTCCCGGCCTGCAGCCTCTGGCACATGGAAGACTTCCGATACACCCTGGCATCGTGTGCCTTGCCGGACCAGCCCACATTAATATCTGTGAACTGTCCCCGGTGGTCACATACGGCCTACAGGAGGACGGAGAAGTACCCCTTGCGGTTGATGTACTGGGAGGCCTGGTGTTCCGGGTCATGGATAGGGATGTGCGTCCCGTCGATGGCCCCCCCGCAGTTGGGGAAGCTGAGGGTGCTGAACCCCCGGATGACCACGTCCAGGTCGGTGAGGCGGACCACCCTGAGGAGCAGCATCTAGTTGATGTCCTTGACCACCTGCAGAGAGACACAGCAAACCGCGAATCACTGGGGCGCCCAGGTGGCTGGGAGTGTTCGTTCCCTGGCACTGCCCCGCGCCCCACTCCTGGAAGCAACCCCCGTGGGCAGCATGTACTATGGCTGGGACAGACCGAATCCTCCCATGCGAGGTCACTTTGGCCTCCTCCCACCCCCTGTTTTCCCTGGGGTGGCCCATCTCCTCCTTGCAGCTCCCCTCCCCCCTGGCCCAGTGGCCAGCGGGTGCTGTACCTGCATGAACACTGCTCCGACGGTGGATCTCCCCACACCAAACTGGTTTCCGATGGATTGGTAGCTGTCCGGCGTGGAGAGCTTCCAGAGGGCGATGGCCACACACTTCTGGAGGGCGATGGCAGGCCTCATGTGAGTGTCCCATTGCTGCAGAGCAGGGGCGAGCCACTCGCAGAGCTCCAGGAAAGTGTCCTTCTTCATCCTGAAGTTCTGGGTCCACTATTGGTCTCCCCAGTGCTCCAGGGCGATGCGGTCCCACCAGTCGCTGCTGGTGTCCAGATGCCAGATGCGGCGGGGCACGCAGGCATCCGGGCACTGCTACCACTTCTACACAACCCCCGGGGAGGCCAGAGAGAGAGGCAGGGGGCTGATGTGCACCAGATGGTGCAAGGCCGCCTCCACCCATTGCTGGCAGGCTTGCAGCAGCCAGTCCAAAAACTGGAGCAGCATGTCCAGGGCGAGCTCTGGCTCCATGTTGCCAACTGCGGCGGCGTCCCCAATGGGAAGCACTGACACAGGCAGGTGGAGAGAAAAACGCTTTGCTGTCCCTCAGTGAGGTAGGCAAGCAAGCGGAAAAGCTGAGAACCGGCTGTCCAGGGGGGTCCCTTTAAGCACGAGCCTCAGATAGCCTCAGACAGCAGCCACACAAAGCAACTACTGACTTGATGCCCTACGGGAACTGGTTTCTGATGCCCTTAAATGCGACCCAGCATCCAATCAGTGTGGACACGCTAGTTCGAATTAGCAAAACGCTAATTTGAATTAGTTTTGGGGTCTAGATGTGCTAATTCGAATTATCTTAGTTCGAATTAACTAATTTGAATTGTTAGTTCAGATTAGTGCTGTAGTGTAGACATACCCTTAGTTACAAAGGAGAGCAAAACACAGACATTAGATCCCATTTCCCAAACCATAAAACAATAAAACCTAACGGATTTATCTAAACTTTACCCTACTTACAGAAAGTGAAGAATGGTTTCTTGAAGAGAGAGACATGTTTGTCTCTCTCAGTAGCTGGAGAGGAACTGCCCAGGACAAAGGAGAGGGAAAAAACCAAAAATTCCTTTGTCCCAGTTTGAAATTCCTGCCTACATTTATATTGGCTGCCTGCCACCTGGTTTAGGTAAGGGACATAGTTAACCCCTTAGTCCCAAAGGTGCTGGCTAACCCTCATGATTATGACAACAGGTACATCTCACAACAGGGCAAAACTTGAATTAAGTGACGTAACTTGAACTATGTCAATTGCATAGCTTAAGTCTAAATAGCTTAATTTTTCTTTAGTGCTGTCTACACAGCAGAAAGTTGAAGAAAGAATACTCTTCCTTTGACTTCCCTTATTCCTCATAAAATATGGGTTATAGGAGTTGGAGTAAGTAGCCCTCCAGCTCAACATTATTTCAAAATAATGTGTGGATGGTTATGGAACGTTAGTTATTCCAAAATAATGCTGTTGTGTAGACATAGCCTAGGACTTTGTAGGTAAAACTGCATGGTGCCTATCTGCCCTGAGTTTGTGGTTCTAACCAGTCCTATTACATCTGTTTCTTTGATAAGTACAAGAATCTCACAAAAATATTCATCTAATCTATTAATCTAGTTATCCATACACATATGCACACATTTGTATAGACAGTGTGTACATCACCCCAACTACAAGGTAGAATTTCTTTAAATTCACGGCTTCTTTATAAATGCATACAGTGTTAGAGAACCTGAGAATTAGGGGGATTTCATTATTACTACTGTATATTTTGCTATATGCCAATAATGACACTGTGCCTCTCATACATTTAACCCAAGATTCCCTTGTGCATCTGCTATTTATTTAAGTATGTTGTGACCATTAACTTTAGAGATGTTTATGTTGGTGAGCCTCTTTTCCATTAAAGAAAAGAAAAATTAATGTAGCAGGAAATGTTGGCACATTAGGTGGTGGAACAAGGCACTGAAGGCACATTTCATCAAGTGTTGAACATTGGGTAAGATATAAAAAAGCATGAGTTCATAATTCTGACTCTCTCACGCAGTGTATTTCAGTAGGTAATTTATATATATTAGTTTAAGGTACAGTAGCCCAATGCTGTAGTGGAGTAGCTAGGTGAATTTATTTTTTCAATTCTAGTGCAATTATTCTATGGTATATTCTCAGGTTAACACACACACTGATGAAAGGAGTCTCATAAAACATTTATATATAGGTTCAAGTATCAGAGGGTTAGTCTGAATCTGCAAAAGCGGCGAGGAGTCCTGTGACACCTAATAGACTAACTGAAGTGTAGGAGCATAAGCTTTCGTGGGCAAAGACCCACTTCGTCAGATGCATGTAGTGGAAATTTCCAGAGGCAGGTATAAATATGCAGGCCAGGATCAGGCTGGAGATGATGAGGTGGATCCAATCAAGGAGGATGAGGCCCACTTCTAGCAGCTGATCTGGAGGTGTGAATTCCAAGAGAGCAGAAGCTGCTTTTGTAGTTAGCAAGTCATTCACAGTCTTTGTTTAATCCAGAGTTGATTGTGTCAAACTTGAAGATGAACTGTAGCTCAGCAGTTTCTCTTTGAAGTCTGGTCCTGAAGTTTTTTTGCTGCAGGATGGCTACCTTTAGATTTGCAATTGTGTGTCCAGGAAGATTGAAGTCTTCCCCTACATGTTTTTGTATGTTGCCATTCCTAATATCAGATTTGTGTCCATTGATTCTTTTACGTAGGGAAAAGTTTGGCCGATGTATATAGCAGTGGGGCATTGTTAGCAGATGATGGCATATATTACATTGGTAGATGTGCAGGAGAACGTACCAGTGACAGTATGGCTGATCAGGTTAGGTCCTGTGATGGTGTTGCTGGTGTTTATATGTGGGCAGAGTTGGCACGGAGGTTTGTTGCAAGGATTGGTTCCTGCGTTTATTATGGTGCGGTGTGTAATTGCTGGTGAGAATATGCTTCAGGTTGGCGGGTTGCCTGTGGGCAAGGACCGGCCTACCTCCCAAGGCCTGTGAAAGCGAGGGATCCTTGTCCAGGATGGGTTGTAGATCACTAATGATGCGTTGGAGAGGTTTTAGCTGGGAAGGCTAAAACTCATGAAAGCTTATGCTCCTACACTTCAGTTAGTCTATAAGGTGCCACAGGACTCCTCGTCGCTTATATATAGGTTGGACTTCTTGGGTCTGGCACCTTTGGGACCTGACTGGTTCCAAACAAAGGAGTAAGGCAGACCAAGGTAGGTCACTGCTGGCCCCCTTGCTGCTGGCTCAGCAGGGCTCCTGGCCCCACAGCCACTGGTCTGGCCCTGCTGCTTAACACCAGCCCTTCTGTTGCTGGCCTGACTGGGGTGACTGCCACCAGCCCCACTGTCGCCAGCTAGCCAGGGTGCCCGATGCCAACACCACTGCTGTCAGCCTGGCCAAGGTGGCAGACTCCAGGCTTGCTGCTACCAACTTGGTAGAGCTCCTGGGCAGAGCTATCGGCCAGCATCCATCCTACCACCTGATTCCTGGCCCCCAGAGCTCTCTGGTCAGGGAACATACAAGCTGGATCACAGGTGTTGATGGACTAGATAGCCTGGTTTTGAGAGATTCAACCTGTGTTACATATACAAACACTACAAGAAAATCCACTATAGGTTATGTAGTTATATAATGTGAGAGTTAAATATTACATATATTTGGACCAATCCTGAGTAGGAATTAGGGTCTCACAAGTAAAGAGTTCTTTATCTTTCAAGTGAACAATTCAAAATTACAGCCAACTATTGTGTCTCATTGCCAAGCATCACATAAACTGCTTATATCATTCCTGCTTTCATTTTTAAATATAAATTTTGTAGCTAATTTAATAAAGTATTTGAAATTTAGGGTGTAAAATTCAATGTTTCTTAGTCTAGGATGAGGGGGCAGATAAAGGTCATTTCATTAGAGGTGAAAGACAGAAAAAAATTGCAGAAAAAGTATGTTGAAAATCTTTTTTCTGCCGTTTCAATTTCAATCTGACAGGGACTTGGCAGCTAACAGCAAAATCTGGGAAAGCCATGAACAAGGTTCACAAAGCTGCTTTTTAAATGATAGTCGTAGAAAAAAAGAAATGTGGAAAATAGACTTTATGCCTTTTTTTTTAAATTTTGGCACTGGACTATTGCAAACATGGCAAATCAAGAAAGGCTGAGGACTGAATTACAAGGGTCCAGCAATCACTCTTGATCAATGCTTCAAATAATATCCTCTTTGAGAGAATATATTTTTATTTTTATTTATACAGTCACACACACACAAAAGACAGATGAACAAATACATTAGGGTATGTCTACACTACAGCGCTAATTCGAACTAAGCTAATTCGAACTAGCGCAGCTAGACTTAAAAACTAGTTCGAAGTAGAGTTTTGCTAATTCGAACTAGCGCATCCACACTGATTGGACTCAGGGGAGCATTCAAGGGCAGCTGAAACCGGTTCTGGCAGGGCATCAGGTCAGTAGTTGCTTTGTGTGGCTGCTGTCTGAGGCTATCTGAGGCTCGTGCTTAAAGGGACCCCCCTGGACAGCCGGTTCTCAGCTTTTCCTGCTTGCTTGCCTACCTCGCCGAGGGACAGCAAAGCGTTGATCTCTGAACCCGTGTGTGTCGGTGCTTCCCTTCGGGGACGCCGCCACAGGTGGCAACATGGAGCCAGAGCTCCCCCTGAACTTTCTGGTGCAGTTTCTGGACTTGCTGCTGCAAGCCTGCCAGCTATGAGTGGAGGCTGCCATGCACCACCTGGTGCACGTCAGCTCCCTGCCTCTCCGCCTGGCCACCCTGGGGGCCATGGTGCAGATGCGGCGGCGCCCGGGCGCCGGCATGCCCCGCCGCATCTGGCGTCTGGACACCATCAGCGACTGGTGGGACCGCATCGTCCAAGAGAGCTGGGGAGACCAACAGTGGACCCAAAACTTCAGAATGAAGAGGGACACCTTCCTGCACCTCTGCGAGTGGCTCGCCCCTGCTCTGCGCAGAAGGGACACTCGCATGAGGCCCGCCATCCCCCTCCAGAAGTGGGTGGCCATCGCCCTCTGGAAGCTCTCCACGCCGGACAGCTACCGATCCGTCGGGAACCAGTTCGGCGTGGGGAGATCCACCATCAGAACGGCACTCACTGGCCACTGGACCGGGGGCGACGGGAGGCTGCAAGGAGGGGATGGGCTGCCCCAGGGAAAACGGGGTTGGGGGAGAAGGAGGCAAAAGTGCCCTCCACCGGTGGGGCCGGTCTGTCCCGGCCGTAATACACACCGCCCGGAGGGGGGTTGCTTCCAGGAGTGGGGCGCGGGGCACTGCCAGGGCATAAACACCCCCAGTCACCCGGGCGCCCCACTGATTCATGCTTTGCTGGTTCTCTCCACAGGTGGTCAAGGCCATCAACTGGGTGCTGCTCCGCAGGGTGGTCCGCCTCGCTGACCCGGACACTGTCATCCAGGAGTTTGGCGCCCTCGGCTTCCCTAACTGCGGGGGGGCCATCGACGGGACGCACATACCCATTCGTGCCCCGGAACACCAGGCCTCCCAGTACATCAACCGCAAGGGGTACTTCTCCGTGATCCTGCAGGCCGTGTGTGACCACCGGGGACAGTTCACGGACATTAACGTGGGCTGGTCCGGCAAGGCACACGACGCCAGGGTATATTGGAACTCCTCCGTGTGCCAGAGGCTGCAGGCCGGGACCTTCTTCCCCGACTACCACATCAGGGTCGGGGACGTGGACATGCCCGTCTGCCTGGTGGGGGATGCGGCATACCCCCTGCAGCCCTGGCTCATGAAGCCCTACATGGGGCACCTCAACCCCTCCCGCCAGGCCTTCAATGCGAGGCTGACCAGGGCCCACATCGTGATTGAGGGGGCCTTCGGGCGACTGAAAGCCCGATTTAGGTGCCTCCTCACCCGCCTCGACCTCACCGAGCACAACATCCCTCCCGTGGTGGCAGCATGTTCTGTGCTGCACAATTTGTGTGAGCGAAAGGGGGAGGCTTTCCTGCCAGCCTGGATGGCTGAGGCTGACCGCATGGCTGGCCAGTACGCTCAGCCCCGCACTGCCGCCATCTGGGAAGCCCAGCGGGGGGCCGTCCGGATCCGGGAAGCCCTGCGGGAGAGCTTCCAGATGGAGGAGGAGGACTGAACTCTCCCTGCATGTACCACTGGGGCCTTCTTCCACCCTCCCCCCTCTTCCCCTTTCCCCTTCCTAACCGCCCCTCCTAAGTAATGTAAAATAAAGACACCTGTTTTGGCAAACAAAATCTCTTTTTATTGTACATAACTGGGGTGGGGGGAGGGAGCAGTGAGGGTGGGAGAGGGGAGGGGGAAACCTGGGAGGAGGGAGCTGGAAGGGGGTGGAAAGGGAGGGAAAGCTCAGGCTTGGGGGTCCGGCTCGCTCTCCCGTCTCGCAACACTGCGGGTGCGGGGACCTCGGGGGGGAGCAGGTGTGGAGGGTGGGGCAGGAGGGTGGAGCAGGAGTGGGAGGGGGAGCAGGGGCAGGGGGAGCAGGGGCAGCAGGGGTGGGAGGAGGAGCGAGAGCTAGGGCAGCTGCAGGAGCTGGAGCAGGAGGAGGCAGGAACCTGTCGACCAGGGTCTGGAGGTGGCCTCTGAGGGCACGGCTCTGCTCCTCCAGCACCTCCAAACTCCGCTGGCGCAGCCAAAGGTCCTCCCGGACCCAGTGCTCCTGATTGCGGAGCAGCAGCTCCAGGAACCAGAGGTGCCACTGCTGGTAGTCCTCCTGGTTCCTGGCTCTCCTGCTGGCCCAGGCGCGGGTGGCTGTTGCAGGCGGGGTGGTGCGCCCTGCAGTCCCAAGTGCTGCGGCTGTGGTGAAACAAGAGCAGCGGTCAGTTCTCCCTGGGGACAAGGAGGGTGAAACCCAGCCCCCCTCTGCAAGGCCAGGGCCCCTGCATGACACCCAGCTGCTGCTCCGTGGTGGGCAAGGCCCAGGCGCACGGTCCCTGGGCTCCCTCTCTCCCCCATCCCCCCGTACACATAAGGGGAGCATGGTGGTACTCACAGGTGGAGGCCTCCCCAGCCTCGGACGACACAGGAGACGGGCTCAGTGGGGTGCCTCGGGGGTCCTGGGTCCTGGGCAGGCTGCCGGCAGGCTCCTGGCTCTCAGCGTCCTCCGGCTCCTCCTCCTCCGTGTCTGGGAGTGGTCCCTCTGCCCTGGGGTCAATCACCACCCGGGGGGCATGGACGGCGTGAGCCCCGAGGATGCGGTCCAGAGCCTGAAAGTGGGGGCATGCCTCCGGGTCAGCCCTTGGCTGGCAGGCCCGGGAGTAGGACTGCCGCAGGTCCTTAATTTTGCAGCGGACCTACTCCCGGCTTCGCTGGTGGCCTCTGGCGGCCAGGCTGGCAGCTATGCGGCTGTAGACAGCTGCGTTCCTGTGGCTAGTGTGGAGATCGTGGACATTGGAGGCTTCCCTCCAAACCTGGATGAGGTCTACGATCTCCGCACCTGACCAAGCGGGCGCCCGCCTCTTGCGTCCCTGGGCAGGCTCCTGGGAGCCGCCAGGCTGGTCCTGGGGAGCAGTGGAGGGCTGGGTGGCATTGGGTGGCTGGCTCATTTTGTGGCAGGTGCAGGCTCTGCTGGCTGGGTGCTGGCCCGCTTTCAACTGGCACAAACAGTGTAGCCAGCCCATGGCCCTTTAAGAGTTCCGGGGCCAGGAGGGGGGCAGTAGAGTTTGCCTGGTGTTGGCCAGAGTGGCCACCAGAGCAAGCTGGGAAGGGCTAGCCTCCCACTAGTTTGAATTAAGTGGCTACACAGCCCTTAATTTGAACTAGCTAATTCGAACTAGGCGTTAGTCCTCGTAAAATGAGGTTTACCTAGTTTGAATTAAGCGCTCCGCTAGTTCGAATTAAGTTCGAACTAGCGGAGCACTAGTGTAGCGCCTATCAAAGTTAATTCGAACTAACGTCTGTAGTGTAGACATACCCTTATTTACTTCTACTGCCTAGTGAACTAGTGTGTACAAGTCAGAGAAAGCAATACAGGAAGATCCTTACAGGTTGACGCTGACAAAAGGAACTATTAGGAATCAGCATAATCTGCAATTTAGAAAGTAAGCAAACAAAAATGAAAAACAAAAGCAATAGGTCACAATCTGTGCTTTGAGAAAATGCTTTTCATTTAATCATGCTTCAGAAAGTACAGCTAATGTTCAGTAGTATATTTAGTAAAAATAATTAAGGATTAGTAATATGCAATCTCACAAACATCACATTTTTTGGAGTTAAATGAGAAAAATCTGCAGACCTGCATAGTCTCTAGATATTTCATGGACATTCAAGCATTACACTATTTTGTCTCCAGCCTAAAGCTATTAATCTCAAGAATTTGAGAATCTTTCTGACCCCCTTAAGTCAGCCATCTTCATGAGGCGTACTGATCTTTCCCTAGCATTGCCATGGGAGAGCTACCTGCATAATAAGAGTTGGGCAATGGGATGGCTATTGCAGGTCTTTACTCCCAGCCGAACTCTTCAAACTCTATTGTCCTGCCCCAGACACTTTACCTTAATAGGGTGAGTATGTGGTCAGCTAGGATTAGACTGCAGGGGGATAAAAGTGCTGATGGCAAGGATGGGTACCTGACTAGTCATATTGGACATTGCTCATTAATTGTATGCCAAATGTGATCACTCATTTAGTTATTCATAAGTTGTAGAGGAAGGCAATGATTTCCAATGCAGCCCACAAATGTGATACTGCATATATATTTTTATTTCACATATGTTAGAAGATTCAGAATCTGGTATAATCAGTAGTTTTAATAAAACTAAGATTCAGTATGACTTGATGAAAAAGTGGGCTTTCATAAGCCAGTCACAGGAAAGGTAACATGCTTCTTGGGCAGTATGTGCCACAAGAACATCAGCTATTCTCCTCAAGGAAACAAATGTGTCTGGGACCATACAGCAGCTGCATCCCACATGAAACAAACTAGGGACCCGAATAAACAGCTGATGTTCAGCTTCTGTATGCCTCATAATAATCAGCTGATATGTACCAAAGTGAGGGCAATCTATTTATTGGCATAGCATAATGTACTTAACACATTAATTGATCACCAACGACCATTGCTAATTTTTTTTTGACATTGTGATTTGTCAAATGCTATGCTTGTGCCTGGACAAATTCTTCATGAATTTTGAATGAGCATTTACTGCTTACTTTCTGGGCAACCTACTATCAATAGTGACAAATGATTACATATCATTCAAACAGTGAAAAGGCAAACATACCTGAATTTGTATGGGAATTACAATGACTCAGTAATGGAATTTTTGTTTAAATACCTAAAAGTAGCATTTGAAAAAATCTACAACTACTAAAACACAGGAGTTCAACCACATAGCCTGGGATAATACTGTTGAGTTTTCTAAGGATAATTCTAGCATCAATGTGGGTCACTTCAGTTCAGCTGCAAGCAGGGTGCTAAAAAAGAGAGAGGCATGTTTTTTATGGAATGTCTGTACCGTGCCCTCCACAAATACCGCAAAGCTACCTGCAGCATCTAATGTGGAAGACCTCAATATAGACCTATATTACCAGTCTGACAAGAGAACATAGAGGAAAGCAATTCTGCAAAAATTGTGTTTTGTGATGCACAATACTAAAACATTGAAAAACATCAATAAGTCTTGAATTAGCCTTTTAGATGGCTAACTCTTCTCAAGAACTACTTGCTTTCAGGCAAAGACAAGACCATCTAAAATACCCCAAGTGCTTATTCCCAAAACTTGTAGGTGAGATTCATCTGTGTCAATTTCTTCATTTAGAAGAAAATGCTCTTCCCACAGGCAATAGTTCCATTATGTTTTTCTCCAGAGTGCCTATATTCTTGCCTTTAGTCTGCCTTTCTTTTCATGACATTCTGCTACTATTGAAAGAAGCAAACGTATTTGATTTGGAGCTACTTTAATATAAAAGAAGAGCAACTGGCGATGTGTTCCCTGTCAGAGACCCTCAAGTTTGGAATTTACAGAAATGCACATGTGGGTATTCCTTTGTTTATAATCAGATTTTGTGGCCATAAAGTACCATGAGATCATCTAGTCTGAACTCCCATATTATACAAATCATATGCAGAGTTTTTTGTAGCCATGTCAGTCCCAGGACATTAGAGAGACAAAATGGATCAGGTAGTATCTTTTTACCCGACCTACTTCTGGTAGTGATACAGAAAAAACTTTCAAGCTTACATGGAGCTCTTCTTCAGTTCAGGTGTAAACTTGAAAGTGTCTCTCACTCCAATAGAAGCCATAATATTTACTTACCTTTAAACTGAGCCCAATAATTTCAATTTTGTCAAAAAAACCTATTTTAAAAATGTATCCACCTATGATTTGATGATGTAAAGAGATGGAGAATCCACTGGTTCCTTCAGTAGGTAGTTCCAGTGATTAATGTCCACGATTAAAAATGTGCTTGGTTTCAGTTTCCAGCTATTGGTTCTTGCTATGTCTCTCTCTGCTATAGAAAAAGACTAGGGGGAGAAAAAGAAGGTACTAAAGAAGGTGCTCTACACTCTAATCAACTCTTTTCCCAAGCTTTATTTTATTTTATTTTATTGTATTTTATTGTATTTTATTTTATTATTTTTTAATAACCAGACTGAGCTCTTAAAGCCTCTCACTATAAGGCATTTTCTCAAGCCCATGAATAATTTTTGTGGCTTTTTTCTGCACTTACTCTAATTTTTCAATAAACTTTTAAAAAAAGGTAGACACTGGAACTGGATTCGGTTTTGTAGAATCCGTCTTATCAATGCCATATATAGAAGTAAGATCACCTCCCTTCTGCTATTTATAACTCCCCTAATCCTTCCAGATTATTGCTAATAATATTGAATAGCATGGAACCTAGTCCCAGTCCCTAGGGAACTTCCACTAAAATCACCCCCATTTTTAAATTTGTTTTACTTCATGGGATAAGTATCCAGAACATTGGGTGGGCACCTGTCATTTTAATGTAAAAATCTAAAGCAATCAGTGAATTTAATTAACTAAATAAATTATTTAAATAAGGATAACATTTGTCAAAATAGATGCATTGGCTAATCAAGAATCTGCACTTTGTAGTGGGAGAACAAGCTCATGAAAATTATTGATTGAGATTATAAACAAACAGAAAAATGTAGATTTGGGTTTGCCTACAAACATGGTGGGATAATGCACTCAATGGGGATGCGATTAAGCGTACTACCATGTTGCACATTAATTGGTCCACACAGACACTGCTGGTGTGAACTAAAGGAACTTAGTACATTTTAGTACCACTCGTTCAAACAGCACGATGTTAAAGAGCACCAGTATGTCCTTCACGGACCAATTAATGTGTAACACTCAAGTGTGTTTTGGAACTTACACACTCAAAGATGACATTGCCTCAGTGAGTAGATAAGCCTAGAAAAACACCAAGGATGAATCTGGCATTTTACTTCAACTGTAGATCATTTGGGACAAGGACTATCTTTTCACTATATGAATATACAGTATCTGGCACACTAAAGTCCCGATACCTAGGTCAGAGTCATATGGTGTTTTTGAAACACAAAAAAAATAATCGATGTAGTTATTTCTTTTAGCTGATTAGTGAAAGAAAATATAACATTTACACCAGGGGTTGTTTTAATCAATCTTGAAATATTGTTTTTTTAAAACACAACACATTCATATATTTAAAGGAACTTTGAGCTGTTCTGATATGTTTTCCCTTTATAATTCATATCATTGTTAGAAAAGAAAAAATGGGAACAGTGAAGAGGTGGCTCCAGTTTGCTTTGGGGTGAAGGTGTTGTAAACTATTGGTGCTGTACTGTATCTCTCTCAAACTGCACTAGTACTAGATATCTCCCTGTGGAAAGTAGCAATTACCTTCAATCTCCCTGATCTGAAGTAATCCCTGATACATGTGCAGCTCATTGTGAGTGATGAGGGCCTTCTGTTTGCTGAGTCTAAAACTAAATGATCTTTCACAAGCAAAATTTAAACTTGAAATAGGATTCTCTGGCTCTTGATTCCTACTCTATTTTTTCCGTGTACTTTATAAATTCCCAAATAAGGCTCAGGCTGGCTACAGATGGTGCTGGTGTGTAATGAGAAGAGGTTCAGAAGCAGCTCCAGTCCTCATGGGAGGCCTCTGTAATAGAACTAACTATGTATTGTCCATCTTATATACTAGATTTGATTTTGGACTATTTGCCCAACTGTGTTTGTTTATTGCTTCACACTGGAGGGCTTCCATTAGCTGTAGGTTGATTGAACATAGACTATGGAGTTAGGAGGAACAGAACATTTTTCCCTCGAATGCTGATGTAATCCCTTTACTTTAGCTGACAGCAAAGCCTGGTTCTCCAATAGAAACTTGCAGAAACAAGCTGGTATTTGCATGCATTAGAGAGAGAGACAATTCTGGGAACCTTTGGAACAAACACCTCCTGGTGTATCAATAGCAAATCATTTTCAAGGTTTATATCACAAATGCATGCTAAAAGCATTTGGAGGCTGAAAATTACCTTCTTTCAATAAACAGAGAGATTAATATTTAAGAATTCAGACATTTTATTCATGGAGCATAGCAAAATATCCTAATTCTAAAACAAAAGCTTCAGCTCGACAAATTAGTCACCAACATTCAGATGTAAATTGAAATTTTTAGATTCTTAACTAATGGAATAATTTGTCATTTGCTGAAGCAGTTCATTATGAGACTAAATTAAGAATAAATAAATTGCCATTTCAGTAAATATGATGAAGTTATTAGTAACTGGAAGATTTACCCAATGTTCTTCAGGTCCTTAATTCAAATAAGTTTTTTCTTCATCATTGTTCTGGAGTAGGATGAGGGATGAGTATTCAGTATGCAGGCTGCCCCAGAGAAAGAGGACAACCCCAGCCCTCTCTTGCTGCAGCAGCTGTCCATGTCCATTGCAGCTGCAGCAGGCATATTCTCCAATTTGGGGGACAGATAGAGACACAGACACGCTAACTCTCTGAGATACATAGTAGATAGCTGTCCCTTTCTCCACTCCTGCCTCCTGCTGCCTCAATGGGGTTATAGCTGCCCCAGTTCCCCTGTGCTGCTGCCCCCCCTGTGTTTATTCTACAGTATAACTGTCCCCCCTACCAGAACCTTCCCTTTTCCATTTTATGAGAAATAATTACATTCCATGCACATCCCATTGTCTTGGCACAACCATATCTTTACCTAGCTTTGAATTAGACAAGAGGAAGCTGCATACCAAATTTGGTGATCCTAGCTCTTACCATTTAGGAGGCGTTTAACAAATGAACTCACAAATGGATGGAAAGACAGTCAAATGCACATTTCTAAAATATATATTACATTCAAATTCAAACTTCCAAAAAGTTTTTCTTTTCTTGTCCTTATAGTAACAATAGTATCTGTGGACAATATACCATTTATAGGTTTATCTTTAATTAACAAATGATATATGATATATATCACAAGAGGAAATAGAATTAATTAACACCAGAAAAAGTATGTTGTTCACCACTGCCAAACATAATGAAATTCCAAGCTTAGAAAGACTAAAAAAATGACATCACGGTGCCTACTTTAACTGAAAAAAGAAAATTGGAAATCAGGGTCTAACAACATACTGCTTCTAAATAAAGAAAAGGAAAATTATATTTTTTCTGTGTAAATATTTACCTGCTTAGTATATTCTAAAAGCTATTGTTTTAAAAGTGGGACATGGCAGTAACTATCCAATTTGCATGTATTAGGTTTAATTGTATGTGTCCTGTTTATCCTTTTAAGCCTCCAGTTTTGTGATAAAAAAAGATTATCTTAGCATAAAATCTTAGAAGTAAGATTGTGACATTCTGTTTGCTTATATATGTATTTCTGTATGCATATCTGAATGTGTGCACACCCACACACAGCATGATTATGGTATTTAAAGAGCACCATGATTATATTCATGATCCCAACTGGGGGTAAAGGACAGTGGTTCTCTTCCAAGATCCATTCACACGAGGCCCCATTCACTGTAAATTATGTAGATGTTCAAAAGGTAATCAAGCATGCTCTCTGGACTCCTTAGGCTTGGCTACTCTTTGGTGAGGTTGGTATGACCCACTGGGATTCTTCATGCATTCATGTACAGTCCAGGGATAATATGATAATGAATGTTGCTTAATAAGTGTTTGCCTAATAGATGATTTAGCATTGTTTAAACTGTTTAATTTTGCTTTTGTTTGTTAGTCCCAAGGAGGGAAACTGAGGCACGCAGCAATTAAAATGGCTTGATCAAAGATGCACACCAAGTCATTAGTAGAGTTAGAACTAGAACTCAGAGATGCTGATTTATGGCCATATAATTTGACCAGTGGACAATGTTTTTTCCTTACTTATATTAAGAATAAGGGGGGGAAAAAAGATAAAAAACACACACATTTGAGTCATGCAAAATACTTTGTCCATCATAAACATAGTATTTTCAGATCATGTTATAAAATGCACAAATGTCAGTTTAACACCTGATTTTGAAATCATAATCACATAGTGAGTAAAATTTTGGGTTCAGCTGTGCGTTGTGAATGATATTTATCAATGGGCCTTTCACAATG